>NW_007730785.1:108298-120114 GCF_000696425.1 Galeopterus variegatus | reverse complement strand
CAGCGCCGCCCCCCCCGACCCGAGCCCCCGTCTCCCGCCCTTCTCACGCTGGCCGCCGTGCTGCGGGACATCCAGGGCCCGGGCGCCCCCGCCTCCCGCGGCCCCGGCTGGGCCCGGCTCCCCGAGTGGGCTGCTGCTGTGGCGGCGGCGGTAGCTCGGTCTGACGCGGGCCGGGGGATGGTGCGGGATGCACGCGCGCGAGCCTGCTCCGCTCCCCGGAGGATTCCGTTCCGGGGGCGGGGGAACATCCCTGCTGCCTGTGCTCCCCGCCCCAGCCCCGCCCATTGGCCCTCCGCCTGCTGTATATGCAGAACAACCCCGCCTCGTTCCGGCGACTCCAGGGCCCAAGCCCCGCCCCCGTCACCCGGCCACGCCCACATGCAGACATGACTCCGCCCTCTCCGGTGCGGCCACCGCCCCGCCACGCCCATTGGTCAGTCACTGGCTGAGCATGCACAGGAGCTTCGCAGGAGTCCTACACCCAGGTCCATTCAGGCGTGGGCTTCCTTCCCCTCCATGACCCCTGACCTCAGGTCCCTTCCAGTTCCGCATCCAAAAGCGTTGCTTCGGAGGCGCCTAGCCGCCCCACATCCTCAGACCTTCCCGTTAACCCCACGGTTCTCCCAGCCCGGCGGGGGGCGGGCAGAAACGGTGACGAGGCACTTTTGGCAAGGAAGAGGAAGGGGAATGAACAGACCCCGGCGTCCTGGTGGGCGATCGATTGGCTTTGGGGGCGGGGGCGCCGGGCTGGGACCAGGGCGCGGTTCTGGCCGCCGCTTCCCCCACCCTGTCCTGTGGGTTTGGCAAAGCAGCTGGCAGGGGCATTAGGGCCCATTAGCAAAGGGAAGACCGAAAAGGCTAGGAGGCCGAAAGGCGGGGTGTGTTTGTCGGGGGGGTGGGGGGCTTCTCAGCTGCCACAGCCTTTCAAGCAGGTGGTCAGCACGTGGGGGTGCGGGAGGAGGAAAGGGAGAAGGAGGTTCCCGGCAACAGATGGCTCAGGCAGGGTGGGGGCTTTCAGACAAGGGGGGGCTGGCCATCTGCACCTGGAGGCTGCTGCGAACCCCTCTCCCCGCCCCCAGCGCAGAAAAAAGAGCTGGGGGAAGGGGAGGACCACTTTTATTCGGACTGAAGGTTGGACACCCCCACCCTTCCAACACACACAGAGGCTGGAACCCAGGAGAAGGCAGCTGGTGGAGAAGTGAGGGAGGCAAAGGTGAAGGCTGCCTCCACCAACTATCACCTCTCCCCTTTCACCGGAGACCTGAGGCAGAAGTGAAGGGCTCCCCCTCGGGATGAGTCTGGATCTCCATGAGGGCATGCAGTGAGGCGGAGGGCTCCCACAAATGTTGGCAGAAATAAGTTAACTGACTCCCTAGCTCAGAGTTCCTGGATGCCCACTTTGGAGTGGGGAGGAGTGGGATACAGGGTGTGAAGTTGGCATTCCCCAGCCCCAGAGTTCCTGAGCTCCTGAGCCAAGGAGGGGAGCTGGGCAAGACTGAGAAGCCTAAGGGGGCTCCCCAGACCTGGAGCAGAGGGGGAAGGGAGAGGAGGTGCCATAGCAGAAAATGGTCTGTACTAGGGCAGGAATCCCCAGATGGAGGCTGTCACGAGGGGTCTGCCTGGAGGTCCCCTCTGGTCAGGAGGCTTCTGGCAGTGGCTGCGCCTGGCGACTGGCCCAGTAATGGTGGTAGGTATCCTGGAAGAGGTCCCGGCAGGCGATGTGGGCGCGGAGGCGGGTGCAGGCCAGGAAAGCCCCTGCCAGCTTGCGGTGCAGGGCATAGGTCTCCTCGGGTGGTGGGCGCAGCCGGTGCTGCAGCAGCACCGGGATGAGGCCCTGTATACGGTGGGCAGTATCCCCTGCCCCAAAGTCATAGAGGCCCTGGGTGGCAAATGGCTCACCCAGGATCATCACTGCCTCCACGTGGGCATCAGAGAATGCCTAGGGGTGGGGACAGCAGATGCACTCAGTATGGACATCGAGCCCCCACCCCACTTCACCCAGGAGAGACAAGCAACCCTCAGCACCCTCCAGAGTCTCAAGTATAAACTCAAGCCCCCAACAATAAGCAGTCTCCACTCCTTCCAGAGCCTCTAGAAGACAAGCAGCCTCCTATTTCCCTCCAAATAAGTAGCCCCTCACTTCCTCTCAGAGCCTCCTACTAACAAGTTGCCCTATATTCTCTCTAGAACAGATAAGGAGACTCCTTTCCCCTAACCCCCATTACCCACTGGCAGCCTCCGCCCCCTCTGGAATAGTTAAATGGCCCCATTTCCACAGGGTTACTGAGTAGTCAAGTTGCCTGCATCCCCCCACTCCTCCTCAGAGCCCCCCAGTATAGATAAGCATCCCTCCTGGAGTTCCCCGCACCCCCAATATAGGCATACAGCATCCACTCTCCTCAGCAGAGACAAGCCCCATCCTCGCACTCCTCCAGACTCCCTCAGTAGAGATAAGCAGCTCCCCACTTACCCCCACCCAATAGGCACCAGCCCTCTAATCTCCCAGTGTCTCCCAACCTTGGTTTCAAAGCCTGTGAGGAATTTGAGGTCTCGGGATTTCTCCAGGACCCGGTCTCTGTCTCTATCAGATGCAGCCTTCACCACCTGGGGAGATGGATGTGGGGCAGGGGGAGAAAAGACGAGCAGGGTTCAAGGGGGGCTTCTGCAGAAAAGGAGCTAGAAGGTAGCTAGAAGCCTGGCCCTTTCCCCTATCCACCTCTATTCTCATCTACTTTGGCCTTCCCTGTCACCTGGAAACTTCTTCCCCATTCTGTCCCTGTCTGTGACTACCTCAAGACTGTTCCAGAGCCTGGGGGATGGAGGTAGTCAGGGGCTCTGCCCTCCTGGCTGGGAATGCACAGCCTGACTAGTATCTACCAAGTGAAATGGCACAGAGGAAAGTAAATGTCAAGGCTGCACATGGATCCAAACACTTAACTGGACAAGGACATGACCGCAACCAAAACTGCATCCCAGGTTGCCAGGGGGCCATCTCTATGTCTCCTGCACTGGACTTTGAGCCCCATGACAGCAGAGGTCCCAGTTAGGTTTAGTCACATGTGGCACAGGGTCTGGCACTTAGGAGGCCCTTGGTGAACCTTGGTTTAGCAAATTAGCTAGCACCTCTCCAGCCATAAGCTCACACAGGGAGGGCAGGAGTTATGGGCACGGACAGGTACTGGGCTGGAGGCAGCCTGCTTGGGCTCAATCCCAGTGCTGCCACTTGCTAGCTGAGAGAGACTCTGGGCAGATTGCTTTGCCTCCTGGGCTTCTACTTTCTCATCTGTGAAATGGGGATGATTGAAGTATGTTCCTCATGGGTTTGTTGTGAGGATTAAAAAGGCAATCCCTGTGGAGTGCCTAGTACTGTGCCTACATTAGGACACACCATAGACATTCTGATCTACTATTATTATTAAGAGGTGGATATGAGGGTCCCTATTTCACAGAAGAGAAAACAAGCTCAGAGTGGGGAGTGGAACCTGGGTCAAACCCTTAGCCCCTGTGTCATCCTTTCTTGTGAAGAGGGGGAATACAGGATTAATCTGGCAGTTCTGTTCTGTCTTAGCTGCCCCTGCCTGAGCCTGTCTGGCCATCTGTCAGGCCCATGGTCCTCAGGGGCTGGTGTGACAGGGCTTTTTGAAACTGGAAAAGGCTGGGAGGGTCTTGTTAGGCAGGCCTGGGGGGATGGGAGTTTCGGTGGGGAGCAGGATGTCCCAACTACCCAGAGAGGCCTCAGCTTTGTGCCTCAAGTGGCCTACAAAGGGGTCGGGGGGGGAGAGCAGGGGGATAGTTACCAGGTCTTCTTTCCTGTCTCCATCTTAGGGGTGGCCCCACCAGTCCCCAGACCAGAGCCTTGGGCCTTGCCCTGGATACCTCCCTCCCCGACTTCAAGCCTGTTGCTCCCATGGATTGTCCACCAGGCATCTCTCCCAACTGCCCCCTCTGCCTCTCTCCACAGCCTCACTGGGTTCTCAGCCCCCACCCTCAGTCTTAGAGACCACTTGTTATTCAGAGGGAGTTTTAATTCTGATTATACCCCTCCCCTGCTCAAATCCTTTCCATGGCTCCCCAGGGCATCAGTGTAAAGTAAAAGCTGTGAAGAACCGAAGAACCGCCTCTCCGACCCAGAGTGGTTTGCATAGAGTCTCTGATCACTGGCTCCTGCTCCAGCCCCCACCTGCCCTCCCAGTCACACATGAACTTCTTTTTCATTTTACAGGGACTTACTACTCAAAGTGCGATCCCTGTTAGGTAGCACTGGCATTATTTGGGAGTGTGTTAGAAACGCATCTTCCACCTAACTCCAGACCAGAATCTGCACCTTAACAGGATCACTGGGGAGTCACATGGACGTTGAAGTCTGAGAAGCACTGCTGTACTGGGAATATCCCTTGTTGCCTCTTGGCCTTTGCAGATGCTGTCTATCTAGAATACTCTCCTAGTCTTTTCCTGATCGGTCCTCCTCATCCCTCAGTTCTCAACTCTGATACCTCCTCCTCCAGGAAACCCTCCCTGACTCCCCAGGCTGGGCCACACTCCTCCTCTGGGCTCACACAGTCCCCTGTGCTTCTCCCATTCCAGCCCTGACCACTCTGGGTCTTCACTGTCTGTCCCCAATGGACTATGAGCTCTGTGAAGGAGGGACCTGGGTTACTGTTGTGTCACTCTGTGCCCAGAGGAGGTGTCAGAGAATTTTGAATTGATGGCTAAATGATTAGAAGATCAAGGTCGAATTTCCAAACTCAACAAATTAATGAGATGATGTTCTCTGCAGCCAATGGGTGGGAGGGGTAGGTACAGAGAAGGTGAAGAAGCACTTCATGAGGATAAGCTGCCCAGGCTAGACACCAAGACCCTGGATGGGTGGGGTCTGGGGAAGTGACAAGATGGCCATTGTGGCCCTTTCTCTTAGGAGGGGGCTAGGCAGGAGTTGGGAGCACAAGCTCTGGACCCAGACTACCTGAGTTTGAATCCTAGGTCTGCTGTGATCTTGGGCAAGTGGCTTAACCTCTCTAAGCCCCAGTCACTTCATCTGTAAAATGGGGCTAAAAATGGGGACTGGCCCATTAGCTCAGTTGGTTAGAGCATGGTGCTGATAACACCAAGGTCCAAGGGCACTGTACTGGCCAGCAGCCAAAAGTAAACAACAACAAAAAATGGGGTAGGCTGGCCAGTTAGCTCAGTTGGTTAGAGTGTGGCTTTGTAACTCCAAGGTCAAGGGCTTGGTTCCTCATGCTGGCCAGCTGCCAAAAAAAAAAAAAAGTGGGGGCAGGGAGCCTAAAAATGGTTACTGAAGGGTTTAAATCAGTTAGTATACGTAAAGCTCTTAAAACAGTGCCTGACATAATATTAAGTGCTTGGTATTTGTTATCTGCTATTAATATTACTATTATTTATTATTCTTAATTCCAGATACTATATTTCTCCTTTTTACCCCTCTGCCTCAGTAACTGGCTTGAGCTTCAGCCCTTCAGAGGCCTCAGGGTCAGGGGGACTCACCTCGATGTAATGGTCTGTGAACTCTGTCCCAAATTCCCGGCTTGCACCAAAGTCCAGCAGAGTCACCTGGGAATGAGGAATGGGGAAAGGGATGCTGGGAGCCCATCAACACCCCCAGTTGTCTATCCGGGCAGCCAGGACCCATCTCTCCATCCCCATGACCCTCCCTGCTCCTGTCAGAGTCCCTGCCAGGCTGCTTCCCGGGGCTCCTGGCCTCCAGTCTCCACACTTCCAATCCACCCCCATGTGTTGGCTGAAGGGATCTGGCTTTTAATTTTACTTTTGGTCCTAATTGTTTATATAATAACAATTTTTAGGTACAGGAAAAAAAAAATCCAGGATCTAGTCTGAGCCCTTCGCTGAGCATCACGTGACAGTGTTACCAATGCAGGTGTAACCTGCCCTGCTCCTACCTCCCCCACATCCCCAGGGTCTTTTCTAGGCTCAACACTTTCCTTAAATTATTATTATTGTTAACTTATTTCCTGAAATTTCCATGCGTGTTTCTACATAGGCATATGCGTGCACCCGTAAACCTTAGTAATGGTTTGCATATTTTAAAACTTCACATAAATGGGATTTACTACAGTTATCCTGTAACTTGTGCTTTTTGCCCAACATGGTTTTGTGGTTTATCTCCATTGCTGTGTATAGCTCTAGCTCATTCATTTTTCATTGCTGTATAAGGACTGCACAATGAATATATCACAATGCATTTATCTGCTTGATGAACATTGCAGTTGTTTCTGGTTTTTGTGCTCAGTGAACACATGTGTAAGAGTTTCCCTAGGGCAGTGGAGTTCAAACAACCAAACACAACCCACAGTAAGGAATACCGTTCGGGCTGGCTGGTTAGCTCAGTTGGTTAGAGAGCGGTGTTGCAACACCAAGGTCAAGCAAGGGTTTGGATCCTCATACCAGTCAGCCACCAAAAAAATAAAAAAGAAAGAAAGAAAAGAAATACAGTTTATACTGAGTGCCAGTGCAAATGCACAGGTAAGTATAAACATCAAAGAAGAGTATCCCAAAATAAAATGAATCCCTCCCATCTGTGATACTTTGATAGTTTCTATTCTATTCCA
Source organism: Galeopterus variegatus (assembly GCF_000696425.1). Taxonomy (NCBI): domain Eukaryota; kingdom Metazoa; phylum Chordata; class Mammalia; order Dermoptera; family Cynocephalidae; genus Galeopterus; species Galeopterus variegatus. The sequence goes on along the minus strand of NW_007730785.1, from coordinate 113,530 downwards.
TTAAAACAAAAAACGCTATTGGAACACTATAAATCGATGGTAGGACGCATATCACCTCCCAGAGTTAGAAAAACACCTCCCTGGGGTATAAGCCTAGGAAGGGACGGACTTGGAGAGTATACGCATGCTGGGGGAAGTGGGGTGACAAGACGCAGTGGGGCCACATGATGCTCGGCGAAGGGCTCAGACGGGATCCCGAGGATGCTGGGGAGCTGCAGAAGGGATATCTTCGTCAGATTTGTGTTTGAGAAAGATCCCTCTGGGGACAAAATGGGGACCAACCACTTTGGAGAGCTACATGGCAACTTCTGGTAAAGGGGAAGATATGGCCACACATACTCAAAGTACGCAGCTCCAAACTCTCACCTCCAGGCCTTTGTATACCCTGCGCTCTCTGCCCAGAACTTGCCACCCTGCAATCTGGACGGCTGTCTCCTTTTCCTCTTTCTGGTCTCAGCTTTAATGGCATTTCCTTCAAGAAGTCTTCCTTGATCCTCACCCACCCCAGGTTGGGTCAGACACTTTCCCTGGGATCCCACAGCCCTCTGTGTTTCCCTAATCCCAGGCCCCATGCTCTGCCTGTGCCTTCCCATCCCACCCTGACCCCTCTGCCTGTGCCTCCCCATCCCATCCCTGCCCCCTCTGCCTCTGCCTCCCCATCCCATCCCGGACCCCTCTGCCTGGGCCTCCCCATCCCGGCCCTGACCCCTCTGCTTGTGCCTCCCCATCCCATCCCGGACCCCTCTGCCTGGGCCTCCCCATCCCGGCCCTGACCCCTCTGCTTGTGCCTCCCCATCCCATCCCGGACCCCTCTGCCTGGGCCTCCCCATCCCGGCCCTGACCCCTCTGCTTGTGCCTCCCCATCCCACCCTGACCCCTCTGCCTGTGCCTCCCCATCCCACCCTGACCCCTCTGCCTGTACCTCCCCATCCTATCCAGGATCCTTCTGCCTGGGCCTCTTCATCCAGGTCCTGACCCCTCTGGCCTATGCTTCCTCATCATGGTACTAACTACTCTAGGTCATCACTGCCTGGTGACAGGTCCCCCTCTGGACTGGGAACTCTGAGAAGGCAGGGATCATGGAAGTCTTGTCACTGCTGTCAAGAGGCAGAGAATGGGTGTGTGGTATGTTCTAAATGGATGACAGATGTGTTAGTGATGGCTTACTGCCTTCCAAAAGTTGTACTTCCTCCTCTGTACCGTCACATTGCCACTAGGAAACCACTGCCTAGCCAGGGACTCCATTTTCCAGTGTCCCTTGCATTTAGACAGGCTGTGTGACTAGTTCTCATTGATGGAATAGTAAAGGAAATTATGTGTCTCTTCTGGCCAAAGCAGGTAGGCAGGCGGTTACCTTCTCAACCTCTCTTTCCCTTCCACTGGAAGCAGAGCATTGTAAGTCCCTAGGGGATGCATGACCACTTATGTGTCTCTTCTGGCCAAAGCAGGTAGGCAGGCGGTTACCTTCTCAACCTCTCTTTCCCCTTCCACTGGAAGCAGAGCATTGTAAGTCCCTAGGGGATGCATGACCACAGAAACGAAGAAGCTTGGGTCCCTGAGTCACCACATGGAGAAGGGCCACCCCAGGCTGTTGTGTAGGTAATAAACTATTATGATGTTGAGCTACTGAAATATCAGGGAATATCTGTGAGAGCAGTTAGTGTACTCTGACACACATCACAAGGAACCAACCTGGTGGCTGGAGACGTCATACAGGAAGTTGGCCCAGTTGGGGTCTGTCTGCATGAATCGGAACTCAAACAGCTCCCGCAGACACAGCCTCAGGAGCTGGAAGCAAATCTGGGATTGGGAGAAGGAGGAACAGACTTCTCAGTGTGATCTGCCCTGTAGAGCCCTCACTGGCCTGGAGAGGGAGCCCTGGCCAGAGCCTCCCCTACTGTCCCAAGAGACCATATACCTGGTTCCGGATGTCCTGGCTTAGGCCCTGGCACTGGTCAAGGGGGACCCCTCCAGCCAGCTCCATACCCAGGACCCGTGTCGTACACAGCTCCTTAACCACGGCTGGCACCCGGAAGAAGGGATCATCTGCCAGCAGCTGCCTGGAGCAGGAAGGAGGGGAAGGAATAGGACTTTATGCTTCAGGCCTGTTGACCTAAAAGAATCTGTGGCTGAACATATAAAGCATAGGATTTATTAAGCCAATATAACGACTGTAACTGGGAAACACATAGGTCATGTCACCCTGGAAAATGCACTCCGAAGAGGGCCAGCATTTTATCATCACAAGAGGAGGGGGAATCAAAGGAGAAAGAGGGGGGATAGTCCTTTTCTAATCACATCATCAGTTTTTCTATTGGTTGTACAGGACGCATAGATTTGGGATCATTACTAGGTTACATAAGAGTTACAAGAAGTGTTCTAGGTTATCTTATGACTTTACAGTGCCATCATATCTGCCCCTAAGTAAAGTGGTCTTATGATAACATTTTCCAGGACAGGTGGACGTGACTGCTGACTTATCCCAGATCTCTCAAGGTACTATACTTTAGCTGGCCTGGTCAGAGCAGATTATTTTGCTATCAGGCCCCTCTGATACAGCTCCAGGTCGCTCCTTCTCCTCTGAAAAGTCCTCCATGAATGGTCTGTCTCCCCTTCTCTCCTGTTCTTGTTTTGCCTCTGTCTGCCCTGGGTGATGGCCAAGACCTGGCTGGACTGACATTTAACAAATTTCTCCATAGCTCCTACTCTGTACACACCCCTAAACTGGGTGCTGCTGGAGACCCAGTTATCATTTCCATAACCAAAAACCTTCTATGATCTCTGGTTGCTCCAAGATGAGCTCAATGTTTTTAGCTTGTGTATTACTTTTTTCATCAATTTATTAGTTAATTCATCCCTGAAATAGTCACTGACATAAAAATCTATGAGTCTATAGTGATACTCATTGGTCACTCCTTGGAGTCACTGCTCTGAACATTGGTAAATAAAGAGAAAGAATTTCTCTCTGTGTTGGTCCCTATGCTGGACGATGCTGGGGGACACAGCAGCAAATGAGCCAGTCCCTGGGCCTGCCCCCCTCTCCACCCCCCAGAGACCACACTCTAACCAACAAACAGACCAGTTACAGATGGAGATAAGTGTGTCAATGCAAGATGTGAAGGCAAAGAATATGAATGAAGCCTCTGGATAAGGACTTGTGGGATGGCTGGAGGAGAGGGAGCACAGGGCAGGGAGACAGGCAGGGGAATGATGTGGGTTTTATTCTAAGGGTGTTGAGAAATCCTGTGGGAGCAGGGGCAGATCCCACGCAGGAGTGCTCTGGCCTACCATCCCACTTTGCACCCTCCTCCTCAAGGTCCTGCTTTGGGGCTTGTGTTTTTGTCCTTGTTTATAAAATCTCTGATGTTTGAACTGCTCTGCATGAACTGCTCCTCAGCCAGGCCCTGTGTTGAGCACTGAATCAGCACAATTCCCTTTTGTCCTCACTCCCCCATGAGGAGGATACTTTCCTGGGGCCACTGTACAGATTCAGGCCACACAGCCTGTTAAGGGCTGTCTGGGGATTTGATCCCACATCTGTCTGAGTCCAGGGCTCATGCCCCTAACCACTGCATTCTACTGCCTTTTCTCTCACTCTCTGTCTACAGAGCTTGGCATGTTGTAGACCCACTATAAATGTGTGGGCCACACTGTAGAGGATCCCATTAAGGTGTCATTAATTGTTGTACATCATGATGCTTCCAAGAAATAAGCACATTGTTCCATGTAGCTGTAGTTCATTCATTTCCACTGCTATATAATATTCCACTGATAAATACAACATCATTTATTTATTTGCCCTGCTGGATAAATTTGATAGATTTGGGTTATTTCTAGTTTGGTCTATTGCAAACAATGCTGCTCTGAGCATTCTACAATAGTCTGATGGTGTACACTGGCATTAGTGTCCCTAGAGAATTTAGCAAGAAGGGCACCTGTTGGGTTGTAGCATATGTGAATATAAAGCCTTCCTCGGGCCAGCCCGGTGGCGCACTGGAGAGTGCGCCGCTTGGGAGTGCAGCGGTGCTCCCGCCGAGGGTTCGGATCCCATGTGGAGACTGGTTCCCGCTCACTGGCTGAGTGCGGTGCGGGCGCAACACCGAGGGTTGCGATCCCGTTGCCAGTCCCCGGTACGGGCGTGACACCAAGGGTTGCAATCCCGTTACCGGTCAGTAAAAAAGACAAAAAAGGAAAAATAAAATAAAATAAAATAAAGCCTTCCTTGATGATGTCAAAATGTTCTCCAAAACGCTTATATCAATTCCTCCTCCTGCCCGCAGTGTACGAGGGATGCCCTGAGGGCCAACTCTGATGCTGTCACACTGCTTAATCTTTGTCATCCAAGTGGGGGTAACAGTGTCTCATTGTGTAATTAAGTGCCTGTGTCAGACCACAGTGGAAATGTGTTCCATCTAACAGAGAAGAAAACTGACACAGAGAGAAGCGGCCCACCCAAGCTCACAGAGGATGCAAGGGGATAAATGAAGCAATGAATGAGTGGATGGATGGATGGGTGAACAAATAAATGAAAGGGAGAAAAAGAGTTTGCCCTCCCCACCCCCAGGCCCTGGCCGCTGGAGGCTGGGGGGCTTCCCACTCAGAGGTCTGCGGGGGGCTCAGCTAACCTGAAGTTTTGAGCACAAGCTGCCTCTCGAAGGTAATCACACTCCCAAGCCAGCTCCTGTTGCAAGGCCTGCAGGCTCTGCTCGGCAAACAGTCCTGAAAGGGACAGCATGTCAGTCAGGGAAGGCCACGGCTTGTCCTTCCACCTGAGCCCTCAGGCTCCCACTCATGAATGTCTTCTCATGCCAGTCACGTCTGTCTGTCTGTCTGTCTGCCTCTGGCTGTCGCTCACACCTTCTGCTCCAGGCATTTTACCTGTATGTCTGTTCTCATGTTCCTACTGTCCTTCACAGAACCAGTCTGTTCTGAAGTCTCTCCTGGGGTCTGTCTCTTTCACACACATGCACCCCAGTCCCTAGACAGCTCTTTCATAGTCACACATGCCACCTCTCTCTCTGTCGCTTTTTTTTTTTCCTTTTTGTCTTTTTTCGTGACCGGCAACGGATCGCAACCCTCAGTGTCGCGCCCGTACCGGACTGGGACCGGCCACGGGATTGCAACCCTCGGTGTTGCTCCCGCACCTCGCTCAGCCAGTGAGCGGGAACCGGTCTGTATGTGGGATCCAAACCCTCGGGCGGGAGCGCCGCCGCGCTTCCCAAGCGGCGCACT
>NW_007730785.1:81432-108265 GCF_000696425.1 Galeopterus variegatus | reverse complement strand
CCCGTACCGGACCGGGGACCGGCAACGGGATTGCAACCCTCGGTGTTGCTCCCGCACCTCGCTCAGCCAGTGAGCGGGAACCGGTCTGTATGTGGGATCCGAACCCTCGGGCGGGAGCGCCGCCGCGCTTCCCAAGCGGCGCACTCTAGCAGTGCGCCACCAGGCCGGCCCTCTCTGTCGCTTTTTTGCATGAACTTTCTCACATTGCTCTCTGCCTCTGAAGCTTACTTGTAGGCCTGTCTCTCCCTCCTCTCTCTCACACACAGCACACAACCTGCTCCATCTTATTCAGGAGCTTTCTCATGTGCTCTCACAAACATGCTGTCCTGCTTACTCTCACTTTCTGCTTTCAAGCCCCTTTTTCACAGCTATAGTCCCTCTCTCTGGACTGCAGACCCTCTACATGTCTGTTTCTGGATTTCAGTTTAGGCTTCTGTCTCTCTGTGGCACTGTCACACACACTCATGCTCTCTGGGTTCCCCCTGCCTCAGTGTCCTCCTTTCTGGTTCACACACACTGATGTAAACACTCGCTCTCACTCACACACACAGGCACATGCTGCCCTGTGCCCTCCCTCCATCCAGCCCTATTTTCTCTCAGTGGCAGAGTGGGCATCTCACCATCTGGCAGGGCCACACTCATCTTGAGCACTGCCAGCAGGTTCTGGACGTCACTCTGGATGCTCTGTGCAACACCCGGATACTGTGAGGGGAGGTGGGGAAGTGTGGGGTCACTCCTCTGGGACATCAGGGTGCCCACCCCCACCCTGCTTGGCCCCACTTTCACCTGGATCTTCACGGCTACCTCCATCCCATTCCTCAGCATGCCCTGGTGCACCTGCCCGATTGAGGCAGCAGCAAAGGGCACCTCCTCCAAGGAGGACACCTTGGCCTGCCAGTCCCTGCCCAGCTCCTCTTCGAGAACTCTCTGGTGGGGAGAGTATCACAACAATCATCATCATGGTTACAGGAACCTGAGTTCATTCCCTATACTGAGCACTTTATGTGTTAATAACCCCACCACTCACCGGACTCTGGGCCCTGGGCTAAGCTCTTGGCTGTTACCCCACTTTACAGATGAGAAAACTGAGGCTCAAAGAGAAGTCCCTTGCCTGAGGTGATCAGCCAGGTGCTGGTAGACTGGGAGGCCCAGCTCAGCTTGTGTCTCCCGAGCCTATACTCCCTAGCTGTGTGGGCTATTGTGGGAACTTCTAGTTAAGACTGATAACAATCCTTTATTTTACTTCTATATTGTATCATTAACTCAAAGTTAATGTGATAAAGAAGAGCTAAAGTTTACAAGGGGCTTCCTGTGGGCCAGGTCCTGTTCAAAGTGGATCAGAGAGAGGCGGTAACTGCCTGGGGTCACATGACAAGTGAGCAGAACAGATGGGAAGGCAGGCAGGTAGATGCATTTTGGATTCCACACCCTTACCCACTTATTGGAACAGCTTGTGTCCTAGGCACTTGGTGCCAGGCACTGTGCCAATCTATTTACAGACAGTCTCCTTGAATTAAAAAAACAGTAATAATCACAGCTAAAACCTGCATGTCACTCTTGGTATGTCAGGAGCTGTTGTAAGTGCTCTGTGTATACTAATTTATGTAACCCTATAATGTGGGTGTGGCCATGACTATTGCCATTTCCCAGATGAGGTGACTGAGACACAGAGGTCAAGCCACATGTCTGAAATTACACAGGTAGGAAGTGGCAGAGACAGGATTTGAACCCACAAAATCTGGCCCCTAACTACAGTGCTTTGCTGCCTCGACAGAGTGCTGTGTCTGTACCTGGGACTGGACGAAGTGCTCTGCACCATCCTCTCATTTAATCATCACAACAATGTTATGAGGTGTGTAACTGGTGATCCCCACATTAGAGGTGGGGAGACTGAGGCTCGGAGTCAGACAGGGAGTAAAGCAATGAAGCCAAGAGAGCCCTGCAGGTGGTGGGGAGATGGAGCATGCCTTCGTCGCTGGCCCTCCCCCACCAGGCACTCACCAGCATCTGCCAGCGGGGCATGAAGTCGGCGCTCTGGCGAACCCGCTCGAAAATGCGCTGCAGCTGGGGGCTGATGAAGCTGTTGTCTTAGGAGACAGCAGATGAAGGGAGCAGTGAGGGAGGAGGCCAGGAGGGGACCCTGTGTGAGTATCTTGTTGGTGGGTGGGGGTGGGGTAAAGTGAGGTCAAGGGTCAGGAGTCAAGGGTCATGCTGTACCCTGTATGCTCAGCATTTGGCCAACCTTGAGGGCGGCCCCCCGAACCGTACACAAGGTCTGAACAATCCTCTCGGCATTGGCTTCTGACAGGAAAGGGCTAGAGCCCAACCGGGATCCACCCTCTGGAGAGGAGAGAATGATCATTAGTAATCACAAAAATAATTATATTACCACTGTACACCCACCGGAATGGCTAAAATAAATAGGCAATACCAAGTGTTGACAAAGATGGGGAGCAACCTGAACTCAGATGCTGCTGATGAGAATGTCCTGGCACAAGCCCTCAGAAAACACTTGGGAAGTCATTAGTAAAGTACACACCTATACCTGGTGCAATTCCTCTCCTATGTATACCCAAGAGAAATGTGTAAGTGTGTCCACCAACAGATAGTACAAGGATGTTCACAGCAGCACTATTCATAACAGTCCTGATAGAGTTTGGATGTGTTGTCCCCTCTAAAACTCATGTGGAAATTTGATCTCCAATGTGGCAGTGTTGGAAACTGATTGAGTCATGGCGGCGGGTCCCTTATGAATGGATTAATGCTCTCCCTGGGGGAGGGGTGATTAATGAGTGAGTTCTCGCTCTATTAGTTCCTGTGAGAGTTCGTTGCTTAAAAAGACCCTGACACCTTCTCTCTCTCTTGCCTTCTCTCTCTTGCTTCCTCTCCCCGTGTGATCTGCTTGTACCCGCCGGCTGCCTGCCACTTTCGGCCATGAGTAGAAGCAGCCTGAGGCCCATGCCAGATGCAGCTGTCCCAGAATCGTAAGCCAAATAAACCTCTTTCCTTTATAAATTACCCAGTCTCAGGTGTTTCTGTTATAGCAACACAAAACGGATTAAAACAAGTCCCAAACTGAAATCCCAAACGACCATCAACAGGATAAATAAATTGTGGAAGATTCACAGAGTGACCACTACAGTATTGAATATACAAGCTACCACTATATACAACAACACGGACACATCACACAAATGTAATATTTAGCAAAAGAAGCCAGGTGCATAGAGAATACACAGTCCAATTATATTTATATAAAGAGTGATGATAGGCAAAACTAATCCACGGTGTCGAAGCCAAAGATAGTGATTCTTGGTGAGGGAAGTAATCAGGAGGGGCGCACGAGAAGAGCTTCTGGAGACCCAGGGCAGCGATGCTCAAAGTGTGGTCCAGGGATCCCTGAGACCCTTTGGCAGGGGCTGGGGTGGCGGGGTGGGGTCTGTGAGATCAAACTCTTTTGATCATAATATTAAGATGTTATTTGCAGGCCAGCCCCGTGGCTCACTTGGTAGAGTGCGGTGCTGATAGCACCAAGGCCATGGGTTCGGATCCCATATAGGGATGGCTGGTTTGCTCACTGGCTGAGCGTGGTGCTGACAACACCAAGCCAAGGGTTGAGATCCCCTTACTGGTCATCTTTAAAAAAAAAAAAAAAAAAAAGATGTTATTTGCCCTTTTTCACTCTCACACACCCACGGACATTCTGTGGAGTTTTCCAGAGGCTCCAGAACATGCGAGGACATCACTGCTCTGACGGCTGATGGAATGTGTATGTGTGTATTGTGTTTTAAAAATTTCTCAGTTTGGGCTGGCCCGTGGCTCACTCAGGTGAGTGCGGTGCTGATAACACTAAGGCCACGGGTTCGGATCCCATATAGGGATGGCCGGTTTGCTCACTGGGTGAGCGTGGTGTTGACAACACCAAGTCAAGGGTTAAGATCCCCTTACCGGTTATCTTTAAAAAAAAAAAAAAAAATTTCTCAGTTTTGGGCCGGCCCGGTGGCGCACTTGGTAGAGTGCGGCGCTTGGGAGTGCGGCGGCGCTCCCGGTGAGGGTTCGGATCCCATATAGAGACCGGTCTGCTCACTGGCTGAGCGCGGTGCGGGCACGACACTGAGGGTTGCGATCCCGTTGCCGGTCGCAGTATGGGCGTGACACCGAGGGTTGTGATCCCGTTACCGGTCACGAAAAAAAAAGACAAAAAGGAAAAAAAAAATTAAAAAAAAAAATTTCTCAGTTTTAATCTCTAATATAGTAAATATCGATAAATATAACCCACATAAACAAACTCTTTGGGGTCCTCATTCTATTTTTTAACAGCTTTATTGAGAAATAACTTACATACCATATAATTCACCCATTTAAAGTAAACAATTCGTTGGTTTTTAGTATATTCAAAGTTGTGCAAACAGCACAACAACCAATTTTAGGACATTTCATCACCCCAAAAAGAAACTTCACACCCATTAGCAATCACTTCCCATTTCCCCCAGTCTCCCAAGCCCTAGGCAACCACTAATCTTTCTGTCTGTATAGATTTTCCTATTCTGGACATTTCATATGAATGGAATCATTTGATATATGGCCGTTTGTGTCTGGTTGCTGCTTCCAGTTAGCATAATGTTTTCAAGGTTCATTCATGTTGCAGTATGTGTCAGTACTTCATTTCTCTTTATGGCTGAATAATATTCCATTATATACACACAACACATTTAATTTATCCACTCATCAATTTTACAGGTGTGCAGGGATCCTAAGACCAAAAAGTTTGAGAACTGCTATTCTAATGTTTCTTGATCTGGGTGCACAAATGTGTCTACTCTGTGAAAATGCACCAAGCTCTACACTTATGATACGTGCACAGTTCTGTGTGCAAATTATATTATTCTTCAATAACGCATTTATTAATATTTTCTTTTTTTATATATTGTTCTTTTTTTGTTTTTTCTTTTTTTTCTCTTTTAGATTTTATTTATTTCATAAAAAAATTATTAAACTCTTTATTGAATGCTCACCCTGTGGTAGGCAGAATTCTAAGTGTCTTTGTGGATTCTTTGGCTGAATCCCCACAGTCAACCCAGGAAGTAAGAACTACCAATGCCTTAATTTTCAAGGTGAGGAACCAAGAGACTCAGCGAGGTGCAGCACCTAGCCCTGGGTCACACAGCTTGAAGTGGCAGAGCAGGGTGTAGACTCAGGTTGGCCTCACCCTAAAGTTTAATCCTCCACCCTCAATTTTTTATTTTGAAAAAAACCCAGACAGAGACAGAGGGCTGGCCTGGTAGCTCACTTGGTTAGAGAGTACTGCTGATAACACCAAGGTCAAGGGTTCGGATCCCTTTACTGGCAAGCCACCAAAACAAAAAAAAGCAAACCTAAAATCCAGAAGGAAAAGTTGCATGTATAACCACCTCAATTTAACATTGTAACATTCTGCCGCATCTGTTTTATCTGTTGTGTGTGTACCCATACACTATTATTTTTTTTTCCTGAAGTTGCATGTAGTTGCACTTAACCTATGCTGAAAATATTTCCCTACACAATCACAATACCACAATCATATGTAAGACAATTAACACTAATTCCCTAATATCTACTATCCTATCCAGTCCATATTCAGATTTTCCCAATTGTCCTCCAACAGTCTTTTATAGTTGTTTTTCTCAAGCTGACATCCAATCATGGTTCACACACTCTATTTGTCAGTTAATGCCTCTTTAGTCTCCTTTCAATGTAGAATATCCTCCCCCACTTTTGTTTCAAGACATTGACTTGTGAGGAATCTTATTCACAAATGCTACACATTTAATTCCATCTCTGTGGTACACAGACCCCCGCTGGCCCTCCTATTTTCAGTTTTCCTCTTCTGCTCAGAGTTAGGAACTCCCAATGAGTTAAACTTTTTCTCAGATGATATGCTTCTATTAATCATGACCTTTATAGTGGCTTAGCCCTATAGGGTTAAGACTCACAATGAGTCTAAGAGGTGGCTGTATTATCGTCACTTCCATCTTCCAAATGAAGAAACTGGGGCTCACAGAGGTGAAGCCAATTGCCCTAGGTCACACAGCAAGGCCAGGATTTGAACCCAGGCAGTGTGACTCACTCACCTGACGGTAGATGTCCTCCTGGCAGGGACTTCTTGGCCACCTCGGCTAGTGCTCCCAGCCCCAGACCCACAGCCAGTCCTGGAGAGCAAGAAGGGAGCCTGAGTGCCTGCTTGCCTGGGTGTTCCCCCGACCCTCTCTCCTCTCTCAGTCTCTAAGTACGCTTGTCTCCCAAGTCTTTGTTGCCAACTCTCTCCGTCTCTCTCACTCCAACTCAGTCTCTTACTCTCTTCCTGCGTGGAGTTCCCCTTGAGGTGAGGATACTTCTTTCTTTTCCCCTCTCTCCATGTCTCTGTCTCCCTCCCAGCAGTTCTCAGCTCTGGCTGCACATTGGATTCACCAGAGGAGCTCTTGTTAATGTGATGCCTACACCCACCGCTGAGATTCTGATTAAACAACTGGCCTAAGTAAGATGAGGCCTGGAAGTTTGTACTTTTTTTTTTTTTTTAACATCTCAGATGATTCTAATGTATAGACAAAGTTAAGAAGGTCCTGAAATGATCACCCCAGGTCTCTCTGTCTTCTGTTTCTCTGTTCATACCTCTCTTCTTTATGCTCACCTCTCCTTTTCTAAGTCAGTTATTTCTCTACCTCTCCCTTTCTCTCCACCTGGCACATCCTTCTCTCTGTTCCTCCCTTTGATGTTATCTCTCTGGCTCTGACTTCCTCTGCTTCCTCTCTCTTCTTGGTCCTTAAAGATATCTTGGGTCTCTCTGCCTCTTTCACTGTCACCATCTCTGTACATTATTGTAGCTGGCATTTTCTGAGTGCTTTCTACATGCTAGGTACTATTCCCAGTACCTTATATGCATTAACTCATTTTGTCCTCACACCCTGGTGGAATATGTTTTACAGAAAAACTTTCATTGTACAGAAAAGGAAATCAAGGCTCAGAGAAGTTAAGTAACTCGCCCAGAGTCACAAAGTGAGGACACAGCAGAGTCACCTCTTGAACCCTGGATAGCCTGGAGCCAAAGCTCTCAGAAGTGCACTTGACTGCCTCTTCAGACTGTGAAGCAGTATCGTTAAAACTCGAGCCATGATCCACAGTAAAAAAGACATTTACACTATAACCAGTCCAGACCAACATATATACATTTCAAAAAACAAGACTTTCCCTTGATATACCAAAGTACACTCATATTTTCTTTTCTACTCTTCTTTTTAAATGCTGGTTGCAACCCACTAAGTTATTTCATGCAGGTTGTGGCCTGAAGTTTGAACAATCCTGCTGTGTAACCTGGAGTCAAGTTATCTCACTTCTCTTAGCTTCCATTTCCTCATCTATTGAATGGAAAGAAGCACTCATCGATTCAGAGCAGTGAGAGCATGTGTGGAAGGCCCTGCACATTACAGGTTTTCAGTAAATGTTACATCATCATTCATGTCCTCTTTATTTTATTTCTCTGGGTTTTGCAGGCCTTTGCCTTCGTTTCTCTTTTCCTGCTTTTCCCTCCTCTCTGTCTCTGATTCACCCTCTCCCTTGCTTCATTCTGTAAATGTTGTCTCCTCTGATCTAGGTCACACCTAGATCATCGAAACTCACACCTACCCCCAAAGTTGGCCAAGCGGCTGATGCGAGAGGCGGGCACCTTGCGTTCTCGAGAGCGGTCACTCAGCTGGGAAATGGGGAAAAGGTCTGAGGGCAGGAAGGTGGACATAGTGCCCAGGAAGTCCAACCAACCTGCCACTGCACCCTTCCCCAAGCTTAGGGGGACAGCACCTTCACGGAGTATTGCTGGGCGTATGGGTGGCAATGGTACCTGAAGCCGGGGTGTCTTCCTGAGCCGGGCCTCCCGTGCTCTGTGAATGTCCTCCTCACCCAGGCCTCTTCCAGGCCCATCCTGATGCAATTTTTGGGCCCAAGAACCCCCACATGACCCCTGCAAGAGATGTGAACTTTGGTAAGGAGTGGAGGACACGGGGTCTGCCTGCCCCTTATGAAACCATCCTGGTCCTTTACCCGCTAAGCCTCCCGCAGTCTCTTCCACTTGGAGCACCTGTCCCCAGCCTCTTACCCACCAGTGGGGCCCAGGCCCTAGAGCCCCACAAGGCAAAACAACAGTCCGGCCCAGCTGTCCACAGGTCCCCCGCAGTAAGCCCCCCACCTCCAGCCACATTGCCTGGGGGAAGAAGAGGTATTATTCGGGCAGGAGTTGTAGGACTTAGCCTCCCTGCTTTGCTCCCTTTCTTTGCCAGACCCCCATGGCCCCCTGTGTCCACCCTCTCTAAGATTCCCACCCACCAAAGAATTTCTCCCGTTAATGGACTCCCAGTTTCTCCTGGTTAACCCCCTCGTTGTTAGAAACCTGTTGCTCTTCCTGTGGGCCTCCCAAACCCACTTTCCCTCTCTCTTACACCGCGGTGTTCCTAGGGTCCTCCCCTCGTTGCTAGACACCCACAGATCCTCTAGGACTACTTCTCCACTTCTCTGACACCCCCTCGTTGCTAGGCACCACCGTCCCCTCTGTTGCTAGGCACCCACAATTCCTCGGGTGTCCCCCTCGATACCGTTAGTGGACACCTCCCACCGTTGCTAAGCACCCACTGCTCGGTGGCTCTGGGTCCGCAACTGGCGGGGGCCTCCTGTGTTTCCGGGAACCTCTGCACGCCCGCCCCCTCCGGTCATCTAGCCAATGGTGGAGAAGCGGTTGCTGACTGGCACGAAGCCCGCCCTACTGTGAGGGAGGGCGGGGATAGGGGCGGGGCCAAGGCGCTGGGGGTGGGCTCGCGGCCTGCCTGGGATTGCTGGGGCACTAAGGGAATGCACACGTGCCCTTTATGCCCTTCCATTCACTTCAAAGTGCCTTGTACGCGGCGAACCTTTCTGTTCCCTACACTGTCTTTCTTGCAACATCACTCTCCCTTTCTTACAAACTCCACACCTCTCCTCTGCACGAACATCTTGCAAACCTTAATTTTTACTACAGGCAGGCTTAACCTCTCTCCTTTGAACACTCATTCTTCCCAGCAAACATTTCCCTTGTACATGGAGCCTTTCCACTTTGCACACACACCCACAGCCTGGCACCCAACCTCCTTCCTTGCGCACATAAACCCCCTGCCTTGCTCGCCAACTGTCTCCCGCTCACACCCTCAACTCTCCCGTGTACATAAACCCCCTCATTTGCAGACTGAGCCCCTGTGTTCCCTCACACACCCTGTTCTCTCTGCTCCCCGCCCACCTGCGGGATGGCGTGAGTGGGAGCCCACTATTTCCTGTAGGCCTGACATTTCCCAGAACACACTCAGCCAAGATTCCCAGAGCTGAGTCAGGAATCTTGGCATCCCAGAAAACCAGCTCCCAGCCATCTGGGTGTGTGCGCGCCCCCAGCCTTCCCTCTCCCCCCACTATCCCCCAACAGGCTGACTCACCTCTCTTTTCAGTCTGTAATAGAAGCAGCTGATTGGGGACTGTCTTCCACTGCTGGGATAGGGAGGGATGCAGATTCTCCCCCACAACACCCCACTGCCTCTGTCCAACCCTATCAGGCCTCCCTATCTCTATCCCTGTGTTGTGTGACCTCAGAAGAACCCTTCGCCCTCTCTGGACCTCAGACTCCCAACCTGTATGTTGTACCATGTGGGCTCCTGCCTCTGACTTCTTATTGGTCTGTGAAGAGATGACTCATTTTAGAACCTTGGGCTTGTGCCCAATGCCCCTCCCCCGAGTGACTCAATTTCAAGACAGAACCCTCCCACCCTCCCATTCCCTTTCAGTCGTGAGGGTCTGACTCAGGAGCTAGGTGGCAGCTCACACTTGAGGGCAAAATATGTAAAAAATACCTATGACAATAATTCTACAGGGCTTTTGCTGACACTGCTAGCCCTGGCGCCCCGTGCTTCGTATACATGAGGTCATATTAAATAGCCCCATGGCTACAAACAATAGCTAGAGGCTGTAAGACCGCTGAGCCTCAGCGTCCCCATCTGTAAAATGGGGCCATGGCATCCCTTTTTGCTCAGCGTTAGTGAGAGAGAAGCAGTGAAACGGTGTCAGGGCCTGGTACAGAACTAATGTTTTATACATGGAAGCGATCTCTTACGAGAAATTCAATAAGGCGTAAGTCACTCAAGGTAACACAGCTAAAAGTGGCAGAGGCGGGTTTCTATCTGTGGAATCCCCAAGTCTTTTAAAGTACGCCCTTCCCCTAGGTGAAGAATAGGCGCGCGACTGGGCTCGTCGCCAGAGGTTGTAGGAAGGCTGAGCCGGTCACTCGAGAGTGTAGGGAGGTTGGATTAGTCACGGAGGGTGTAGACCAGGATCCCAGCGCCCCAGACGCAACCTGATAGAGCCTCCGACGTTGGTAGGCAGCTCCGATAGAAGGAGGCAGGCGGAGCTGGGCAATGCCCCTCCCCCATGCGTCACGTCCGGTGGGGCGGGGCTTCAGGGCTTTCCCCGGGAGGAGGGCGTATCGGTTAACTCCTACGCGGCCGGGCAGGCTGGAGCGCCGCGGACCGGAACCTGGGAGTCGGGGCTCCCCAGCCACACCCCTCGCGGGATTTAAAGGGGAAGAAGGGGCCGGGTCAGCCGAAGCCCGAACTCAGGGAGAGGGCATGAGGCGCTGCCCGTGCCGGGGGAGCCTGAGCGAGGCGGAGGCGGGGGCGCTGCCCGCGGCGGCCCGCATGGGGCGGGAGGCGCCGAGAGGGGGGCGGCGGCGGCAGCCCGGACAGCAGCGACCTGGACCCGGCGCCGGGGGCCCGGCGGGACGGCCGGAGGGGGGCGGGCCCTGGGCCCGGACCGAAGGTTCCAGCCTCCACACCGAGCCCGAGAGGGCCGGCTTCGGGCCTGAGCCGGGGACAGAATCCTGGATAGACGGACAAGCTGAGCCCGAAGCAGCTGGCCTCGGAGTAGAGACGGAGAGGCCCAGTCAAAAGACGGAGCTAGCCAGGTCCAGCCTCTGCGCACATCCCCAAAGGAGCAGCCACTGTTCAGAGCTGGTGACGGCCGGTTCCTGGACGGAGACTGGGACAGATGGCTTTTGGACTCATCCACACAGGTCGGACCTTCAGTCTCAGCCAGAGAGGGCCAGAGTCTGGACACAGCCAGCGGTTGATGGGCCCTGGACAGAGCTAAGAACATATGGGTCACAGACCCAGCCAGAGAGGGCCAAGACCTGGGCCGATAACCTCTGGACCCACCAGAGCAGGTCCAGCTTCCGGACTCACCCAGAGGGAGCCTTTCCCTCAACAGAGCCAAGTGCTGATGGCTCCCAGACTCAACAGGATGCTGCAACAGCCTGGGAACAGGCTGGCACTTATGGTTTCCCAGCACAAAATATTGATGGCCCTCAGACGGCGCCTGGGACAGACTGCCTTTTGGGGGAGCCCGACCAAGATGACCCATTAGAGGAACCAGAAACTGGGGAGTTGGTGACTCACCTGTACTCTCACCTGAAGTATAGCCCCCTGTGCCCTGTGCCCCGCCTCATCATCACCCCTGAGACCCCGGAACCTGAGGCCCAGCCAGTGGAACCCCCATCCCAAGTTGAGGGGGGCAGTGGCGGCCTATCCTCTGCCTCCTCTTTTGACGAGTCTGAGGATGACGTGGTGGCTGGGGGCGGAGGTGCCAGCGATCCCGAGGACGGGTCTGGGGTGAGTGGGACCCATTCTGCCCTTAAGCCACATTCCCCCAGACCTCTCATACCTCTGCCTTTTTTTTTTTTTAAAGATGACCAGTAAGGGGATCTTAATCCTCGGCTTGGTGTTGTCAGCACCACGCTCTCCCAGGTGAGCGAACCGGCCATCCCTATATAGGATCCGAACCCATGGCCTTGGTGTTATCAGCACCACACTCTCCTGAGTGAGCCACAGGCCGGCCTCATACCTCTGCCTTTGCTTAAGTTCTCTACGAATTTACTCATAGCTGTCCACCAGCAATTTCATCTCCAGGCACCTCTTCCATCCACTGACCTCCTCCTCCTCTTCTAGACAGTGGTTTCTAATCCACTCCAGAGACACCCGCCTCCCCCCCAATTCTCTCCTTTCCCCTTTCCCCACTGCCTCCAGCCCTGAGGTCTGCCATGAAGGGCCACTGACTGGCTTCATGGTGCCCAGAAACCCCTGAAATCATACGATTGTGTGAGTCTGTGTGTGTCACACATAATTTTTTTTTTTTTTTTGTCCTTTTTGAGACCGGCCTCACCGCGCTCAGCCAGTGAGTGCACTGGCCATCCCTATATAGGATCCGAACCCGCGGTGGGAGCACTGCTGCGCTCCCAGCGCTGCACTCTCCCGAGTGCGCCACGGGCTCGGCCCAGTGTCACATATATTTTTGCAGCAAGGGTCTATGACTTCTGTTGAATCCTCTGGAGAGTCTGCGACCCCAAAATCTGAAGAACTGGAATAGGGGAAACAGAAATAGTGCACTTTCTACCCCAGATTTCTTAGTCTGAGGCCTGTAGCTGCCTTAAGGGGTCATGAAACTTTACCACCCCTTAGACTATTTGTACATTATTCTAGGGAGTGAAGTGAGCCTCAGCTTTCATCAGATTCTCAAAGGGCTGTATAAGCCAAGAATGCTAAGGGTTACTCAGCCTAGCCAGGGACCTGCCTAGTCTCCCTGTTGCCCCCAGGTCCCCAAAGGGCCCCCTGCAGAAACTCTTGTTTACATTCTCCACCCTAACCCCAAGCTTGGGTGTGGTTTACCTGGTGAATCAGGAGGGCTGGCAGGGCAGGTTCAGGGAGGGAGGGTCAGAGGAAAGGCAGGTTCGAAACTGCAGAACCTCGTTTAGGTCTGGGAGCATAGTCCACCAGTTGCCAGCTTGCCTGCTGAGTCCTCCCACTGTCCTGGGCCCCTGGCTGGAGTCTGCTCTGAACCCCCAACACCCCACATGCCTCCCTTAGGGACGTGTTCACATGTGTGGCCTCAGCTGCGATGGTCAGACCTGCTTCAACATGCTTATGTCCATGCCAAGGAGCTGACCCTCCAGGGCTTTCTGCCATTGCTTTTCTCTCTGCCTGCCCTCTCCTCCTTGGTATCTTTGAAAGTCTGAGCTAGAAGTGGGTGAATGATAATAATAACAACAGCAGCTAGCACTGGTGCCCAGCCTTGCACTAAGCTCTTTGTTCTTATTAACTCACTTCTCACAGCAGCCCTAGGAGGTGGATACTATTATCCCTTTTACAGATGAGGAAACTCAGGCACAGAGAGGTTAAATCACATGTCCAAGGTCACACACCTTGGAAGACAGAGAGTTGAAAACCCTTACTGGATACCAGGCACTATTCTAAGTGCTTTATATGTGTTAATTCAATCCTACAACAGCACTATGAGATTGAGATTATTATTACCTCCATTTTACAGGTTAGGAAACTAAGGCAAAGACAGGTGAAGAGGTGAGGTCACTCGATTAGGGTTGGCCAAGTCAAGTCAGAACCAGGACTCTAACTCCCTAAGTTTCTCCCCAAGTTTCAAACACATCATTTAAATCCCTGTGATGTGTGGATCTGTTTCTAACTTGCCTTCCTCCCAGGCCTCCCTATCTCCAGCTTTTCCTCATCCTTCCAGAATCTGCCTCTGTGGTCCAGATCTGACCAGACACTTTCCCTGCTCTAATGCCTTCCATGGCTCCCCAGGACTCCATACTAATCAGGAGCTCAGTGCTGTATTCAGAGCCTCCTGTCTTCAGGCTTCTTCCTGGGTTTGGCTTCCCTGTCCCCTCCCGACCCCCTTTGCTGTAACTAAGCCTAAGTACACACTATTCCTTGAACACCCTGCTGCCATCTGCTTCCACACATTGCTCAAGCTGTTCCCGCTGCCCAGAATATCCTCATTTCCTTCTTACTTACTTTTGAAATCCCATCTGACCTTAAAGGCCCAGCTTCCTTTCTTCCTTTCCTCCTTCCTTCCTTTCCTCCTTCCTTCCTTTCCTCCTTCCTTCTCACCATCTTGTCCTCCTAATCAGATAGCTGTCAGTCCCTGAGCCCCTACTATATGTCTGGCCCTATGTTCGCTTTGCTGGGGACACAGCAGTGACCAAAACACTGCCCTTATGGGGCTCTCTGGCCAGCGGGGGAGACAGACCCATTACCAGACAGTGACAGCTCACAGTGGTCAGGGCTGGGATGGGGGGAAGCCCACAGGAGGTGACTGGCCAGATCTGGAGTATTAGAGAAGGCTTCCTGGAGGAGGGGGCATGTGAGCTGAGGCCATCATGAAACCATCTGAGAAAGCCTAGATTAACCATCATATCTAAGATGGCTGGCTGGTTAACTCAGTTGATTAGAGTGTGGTGCTGATAACACCAAGGTCCAGGGTTTGATCCCTGTACTGGCCAACTGCCAAAAATAAAAAAGAAAACAAAAACCCAAAAATCAGAGAGGAGAGATAAAATACTAAATTTGTTTATAATAGAAGAAAAAAAGACTGTTTCAACTAATCTCCCTCAATCCAAGCAACAGTTTTTGGAGCATCTATTGTGTGCCAGACCATGTGCTGGGGACACAGTGGTGACCATGATAACTCTAGTCTCTGCTCTCATGAGTTAGTGGTTCAGCAGGAGTGTAGTGGGTTAACTTCAGGGCACTAGGGTCAAAACAGAGCTAGAACCCCAGCATTGTGCTGGGTGATGTTAGGCAAGTGGCTTCACCTCTCTGGGCTTCTGTTTCCTTCTCTGTAACACAGAGACAAAGATCTTCCTGGGGTTGTGTTTTTAGGGTTAAGTAGGTTATGGCACACTGAGTATTTGTCATTGTGCCTGGAATGTTCCAGGTGCTTAATAAACAGGAACCTTTATTAATCATCTCTGCCCCATGGCTGGCAGCTGGAGCAGGGAGGGAATAGCCCTTCCTGAGTCCCGCAGTCCAACATCCTGACTCCCTGTTTAACCTTCCTACTATCAGTTAGGTGTCTGCTAGGTAGCTGGGCTCTGAAGTGGTGGGAGAGAACATGCCTTGACTTCGGGCTAGGAGGAGGATAAGCCACACAGCTTCCTTTTCTGAAGGCAGCCCACTCTCCCAATACTAGCTAGGGTCCGGGCCGACCCCGTGGCGCACTCGGGAGAGTGCGGCGCTGGGAGCGCAGCAGCGCTCCCGCTGCGGGTTCAGATCCTATATAGGGATAGCGGGTGCGCTCACTGGCTGAGTGCGGTGTGGACGCCACCAAGCCAAGGGTTGCGATCCCCTTACTGGTCACAAAAAAAAAAAAAAAATACTTGCTAGGGTCTTCTATGTGCTGGGGGCAGAGAATGTATGCGCGCGCACGTGTGTGTGTGTGAATCAGACCCTGTTTCAAGAAGCTCCTTGTTCATGATACAGCTAATCCTTTTCTGGTTTTCTGTGGTTTTCTCTCTCTATCTTTATCTGCTTTTATCCATCTTTTTCTTTCTCTGTCATTATTTTATATCTGGGCTTTTCCTTCTGTCTTTCTATATTTCTTTGTCTTTTAGCAACTCTATGCCTGTCTCTGTATTAGTCAGGGTAGGTCAGGATTTGCTATAGTAACAAACAGCCTCCACATCTTAGTGACTTAGAACAACAAAAGATTATTTATACTACACATAAGCGAGAGGTTAGGGGTGGGTAATGGGGCTCTGCTTCATGCTGTCTTCACTCAGGGGCCCAGGCCAAGGGAGCTGCCATTTCTCTTTCCACTGCCCTCACCTTTGTCCCTAGCAGAGGAACAAACATGGACAGTCACAAACTGGCTGTTAGGCTTCTACCCAAAAGTGATACTTCTGCTCACAGTTCACTGGCCAAATCAAGTCAATAACCTCAGTTCAAGAGGGCAGGGACGTCTCTGGAAAAGGGCAGAGCTGGAGTTGTTTGGTGAACAGCTCTCATGACTGCTGCAGTCTCCGTCTCTGTCCCTGTCTCTCTGTTATCAGTTTGTCATCTGGCTCTCTGTTTCTCTCTCTCTCTGTAATTGGCCTCCATCCACCAACTCCTGCCTCTGTCATTTTCCCTGGCATGTTGTTTGTTCCTGCAACAAACAACCTGGCCTATCCTTACTTATAAGAGAAGGCCAGAGAGAAAAACAGATACAGAGAAAATGATGACGGAGACAGAGAAATGGACAGAGAACTTACCCCACCTTTGCTGAGGCCTTTGGGGGATCTCATGGTTGCTGAACTAAGTGGGGTTTACTCACCCCAACAAACTGGGGAACATCAAAGCCCCCTGGTCCTGAGAAGACCCCAGGTCCACCTGGGTTCTCTCTCATCACAGTACCCCCAGCCCCTTCCCTCCCTGGCCTTGGCTCTGACCCCACCTTGCTCTGCCCCACACAGAGCAAGCCATGGAAGAAGCTGAAGACTGTTCTGAAGTATTCACCCTTCGTGATCTCCTACCGTAAACACTACCCTTGGGTCCAACTTTCTGGACATGCTGGTGAGAACGGGAGTGGTGGGTGGACAGGGCTGGCTAGAGACGCCTGAGCTATGGAAAGGGCTTCTCTTTGTAATTTAGTTTTCCCACCTATAAAATGGGCTTGGTGAGTCCCCACCTCATGGGGCTGTTATGGGAAGTGCCCCTGGACAACTTACTTTCCCCATACTAGGCCTTAGTTTTCCCATATGTTAATATGGAGATAATCTTACTTCACTTGCAGGGTTAACTGGAGAGTTAAAATCAAAATATATATCGAGACTGAGGCACTTCAAATGGGAATTATCATTCCCTGCCCTCTCCCTGTGTCCAGGGAGGACATGGTAGGCCCTCAATAAATAGCAGCTATAATGGTTTTCCCCCAGGATCTAGCAAATGTCTCCAGCACATAGTAGCACACTGCCTAGCATGTAACACATTTGTGAAGGGCTAGATAATATCTCTTAGGTATTGTGGGCTACATGGTCTCTCTTGCATCAGCTCTGCTGTTGGAGCACAAATGCAGCCACAGACAACATGTAAACACACGAATATGTCTGTGTTCCAATAAAACTTTATTTACAAAAACAAGCAGTGTGCTGGACTGGCAAATTGTGCCCACCAGCAAAGGAGACAATAAGGGAACTTGTCTGCCTTGTTCGTCCTTAGATCTGAGTTGGAGAAAAGGTGAGTCCCCCTGAGACTGTGTAAACACAAGCCTGCCATCTATATGTGTTCTAGTTACTATTGCTGAGTTTAAAAAACAAAAACAAAATAAAGTCAAAACTTATTGGCGGTTAACAAAAAACTTAGTAGAATAAAACAACCATTTTATTATGCTCCCGAGTTTTGGGTAAGGGATTCAGACAAGGACTCATGGCAGGGATGATTTGTTGCTGCTCCATAATATCTGAGAACTCAGCTAGGACAACTCAAAGGCTGAAAGCTGAAAATTTTTGGAGTTTCATTCACTCATATGCCTGGCAGTTGATGCTGGCTGTTGGCTGGGGTCTCAGCTGAGGCTCCCAGCCGGAAAATCTATTTATGGCTTTTCCATGTAGCTGCTTGGGCTTCCTCACAGTATGGTGGCCTCAGAATAGTCAGATTTCTTACATGGCAGCTCAGGACTGCAAAGGCATGTCTCCGCCAACAAAGTGGAAGCTGTATTGCCTTTTATGACCTAGACTCTAAAGTCATGCAGTGTCACTTCTGCCATAAGCTCTCCCAAGTTCAAGAGGAGGGTATTAGGCTCCACTTCTTGAAAATTCTAGAAGAGCATGTGGGACAGGGATATAGTTGCAGCCATCTTTGGAAATTATGATCTGAAAATACAGTCTGGCCCAATCAGAATTTGGAATTCTAATCTGCACTATCTGCATGTCCAGGAAATGCCCAATTTATAAATTAATTTAAATATGCCCCAGTTGTTAGCACCCAGGGACTCCAGGCAGAAGCAAATGGAAATCCACTCTGGAGAGTCATGCTATTAACTCAGATCTCACAAAATTCTCACAAATTATTGTGAGCTTACAATCTAGAATTACAAAGCAAGGACACACTGTGCTGTGAATAGCACTCTGTTTAAGTAGCAGAGAGCAGAAATAGGCCCTTCCCTCACCATCACTGGCCAAGATTTTGAGTTGCAGGGAGGGAGAGACAACATTTCAGGAGGGTCAGGCAAGGTGATGGTGGCCAGGATCTGATGCATACAAGGAGATGGGGGGATCCTCTTTCTGATCCAGTTTCTGATCCTGTCATTGACCCTGCTGCCCATAGGGAACTTCCAGGCAGGAGAGAATGGTCGGATTCTGAAACGTTTCTGTCAGTGTGAGCAGCGCAGCCTGGAACAGCTGATGGAAGACCCTCTGCGGCCTTTTGTGCCAGCCTACTATGGCATGGTGCAGCGGGATGGCCAGGTGTTCAACCAGATGGAAGATCTCCTGGCAGACTTCGAGGGCCCTTCCATCATGGACTGCAAGATGGGCAGCAGGTGGGTTCAGGGGCAGCCATGGGGGTAGGGAGTGCGTATTTTTGAAAATAGTGCCTAGGGCTGGCCCGTGGCTCACTCGGGAGAGTGTGGTGCTGATAACACCAAGGCCCCGGGTTCGGATCCCATATAGGGATGGCCGGTTTGCTCACTAGCTGAGCGTGGTGCTGACAACACCAAGCCAAGGGTTGAGATCCCCTTACCGGTCATCTTTAAAAAAAAAAAAAAAGGCCGGCCCGTGGCTCACTCGGGAGAGTGTGGTGCTGATAACACCAAGGCCCCGGGTTCGGATCCCATATAGGGATGGCCGGTTTGCTCACTAGCTGAGCGTGGTGCTGACAACACCAAGCCAAGGGTTGAGATCCCCTTACCGGTCATCTTTAAAAAAAAAAAAAAAGGCCGGCCCGTGGCTCACTCGGGAGAGTGTGGTGCTGATAACACCAAGGCCCCGGGTTCGGATCCCATATAGGGATGGCCGGTTTGCTCACTAGCTGAGCGTGGTGCTGACAACACCAAGCCAAGGGTTGAGATCCCCTTACCGGTCATCTTTAAAAAAAAAAAAAAAAATAGTGCCTAGTCAATTTTCAAAGTGGTTATAACAGCATACACTCCCACCAATAGTGTGTGAGGGGCCCCGTTTTTCCATATTCCCACCAGCACTTGGTATTGTCTGTTTTATTAATTTAAACCATTCTGATGGGTAGGTAGTGGTATGTCATTGTGGTTTTAATTTCTATTTCTCTGATGACCAAAGAAATTGAATATCTTTGCATATGTTGATTACTATTGGAAGTCTTCTTGTAAACAGTGCGCTTTGATTCTGTTGCCCATTTTTCTGTATGACTGTCTGTCTTTTTCCTTTTGATTTGTAATCCTTTATATATTCTGGATATATGTCCTTTATATATCTATATGAGGGTATTTCAAAAAGTTTGTGGAAAAATGGAATTAAAAAAATACTAATCCTTTCATAAACTTTTTGAAGTACCTTCATATATATAAATACAAGTATACACACAAACATATGCATATATTCTCTAGCTTTCCCTTTTCCCTTAGTAATGATTTTTGATGAACAAAAATACTTTTAATTTAGTTGTTTTTCCATTTTTAAAATTATTGTTAGTAGATTTTTGTTTAAATTTTTGCCTACTCTAAGATCATAAAGATATTCTCCTATGTTTTCTTCTGCAAGCTTTTTCATTTCAACTTTCACATTGAGATTGGCAATCCATCTATAGTTAATTTTTATGTATAGTGTGAGGTAAGGATGAAGTTTATTTTTTCCCGTATGGATAGCCTATTGGCTCAACACCATTTATTGAAAAACTTCCCTTTCCACACAGAATTGCAGTGTCTTCTTTGTCATAAACTGGGTGAATATACATATGTGTGTGTGTTTGTGAACTCTGTTCTATTCCAGTGATCTATCTGTCCATTCTTGTACCACATATCAGGATAAGCCCTCCAGCTTTGTTCTCATAATTTCCTTTGTCACATCCTCTGTGTGCTTAGAACCTACCTGGAGGAGGAGCTGATGAAGGCACGAGAGCGGCCTCGGCCCCGGAAGGACATGTATGAGAAGATGGTGGCTGTGGACCCTGGCGCTCCCACCCCCGAGGAGCATGCTCAGGGTGCAGTCACCAAGCCCCGCTACATGCAGTGGAGGGAAACCATAAGCTCGACCTCTACCCTGGGCTTCCGGATTGAGGGCATCAAGGTGAGGATGAGGAGCTGCTAGCCTGTCACTAGAGGGCCTAGAACTAGATCTGAGGCAGGCTCCCTGGGGAACATGGGTATCAAGGGAAGCTGGAAAGAAGTAAGTCTGGAGAGAGAGCAGGGGATTGCAGAGGATGAAAAGGCCGGGGCTGGGAGAGGTCCCACTTCTCTGTCACACCCATATCCATCAGAACCCAAGTTTTGTTTCTCTGTCTGCCTGAGCATCTCTTGAGTCCATCTTCTCTTCTCCCTCCCCATGGCCATGTTCTAGTCCAGCCCTGTTTTCTGCTCCAGCCTCCTTGGGCTCCTGGACCCTGGTCTCATTCCCTCTGATCCATCATCCAACACAATAGCTGGAGGGATCCTTCCCCCACTCCCTCCCATGAAGGAGGTTTCTATTTTTTCTTCCTGCATTCCTTTTTTTTTTTAAAATTAAATATAATTGTTTGAGGTCTGGCTGGTTAGCTCAACTGGTTAGAGCATGGTTCTGATAACAGCAAGCTCAATCCCTGTACTAGCCAGCCACCAAAAAATAAATAAATAAACAAATAAATAAATAAAATTGTTTGAATAGCTATTCACACAGTTTATATTTTTTAAAATTTTATTTATTTTTACTTTTTTCTTTTAGTTTTCTTTTTTTCTTTATTCATACAGTTTAAAATAATATTAGGAAAAGCAAATGACTCAAAGCGAAAAAAAAAAAGTATATATGGAGAAATCTCTCACCTGAGCTTCTGCAATTCTTCCCATTCTGTCCCTCCATCCTGCTGCCTGCTTATGGGAAATCACTTGGTCAGTTTCTTGTATTTCTTCCTGAAAATACAAATAAATGTAATTGTATACCCTTAATTTTCCTCAGTACACACACTGATTGGCACTTTGCTTTTTTCACTTAACAGTAATATTCTGGAGAATTTTCTGTATCATCCCATAGAGAGTCTCCTCTCTCTTTCTTTTACTTATAGCTGTGTAATATTCTCTTTGTGGATGTGCTACGGTCCCTTGCCGATGGACACCTGGGTTGTTTCCACTTTTTGCCATTACAAACAATACCTCAGTGAATCACTTTGTACATAAGGCATTCTGCAAATGCGTAGGTTTAGCCGTAGACTAGATTTCTAGAAGTAGGACTACTAGGTCAAAGATTAAATGCATTGATAATTTTGCCAGAGATTACCAAACTCCTTTTCTTGGTGTTGTACCTCTGTGCATCCCACCAGCAAAGTATAAGAGTGCCTGTTTCCTGAAGGCCTTGCCTGAGTCATCTTTCTGACTGTGCCATTCAGAATCCTTCCATGGTACCCTCAGGAGAAGTTCCATGGCCTATAGGGCCCTCCAGGATCCAGTGCCATCTCTCACTCCTTTCTTCCTCCTTGTCTACTGTCAGGCCGCAGTGAAGCACTTTCATTTCCTTGAAATAGGCCTGCTTTTTCCTGCCATAGGGCCACTGCACATGCTGTTCCCTCCACTACGAATGTTCTTCCTTCTATTTTTCCCTTGGTTGGTTCTCAGTCATTTTTCTGTGTCCTTTCAAATTTTGCTTGCTCATGGAAGCCCTCCCTGATTTCCATCCTACTAGATAAGGGCCCCCCTCTTTATCTCCTCATAGCTCCCTATACTCCTTCATTATTCTTAGCTTCCTTTGTGATGATCTTAATATCTGCCTCCCTCATCTGACTGTGGCTGTCTTCTTACCTCCATGTTACCAGTGCCCACACAGCACCTGGCCCAGTGTAGTGGAATGACTCAGGCGGCTTCTCTGTGCTCCTCTCAAACATGAAAGATAACGTTAGTCTCATTTGTTGAGTGCTTACTGACTATGTCCCAGGATCCGTACTCTGGATCCTCCACACCCAATCTCCTCTAATCCTTACACCAGCTTTAGGAAGTACCTACCAGCACAGTGCCCATTTGCCAAATGAGGAAACCGATGCAGAGGCAGGTGAAGTGACTTGCTTAAAACCACCTACCTAGAAAATAGCAGAATCACGAGTCAAAGTCAGATCCACACCCCCTCAAAAGCCCATTTTGCTAGACTGGCTCAACCAGGAGGTTCAAGGTTAGACTTAGAAGGACTGGTTGCTCAGGACTGTGACTTGGTTCTATTTTGAACTGGGCTGGGCAGATGGGCTGGTTTCCCCTGAATAGTAAGCAAGCATTGTTCACAGGTGGGTGGTCTCAGGTCAGCCTGAGGTTGCTCAGTGTTGGGGGTGGGAAGGAAAAGACATTGCAGTGCCCCTTCACCCCTTGCCCTGCAGAAAGCTGATGGGACCTGTAACACCAACTTTAAGAAGACACAGGCACTGCAGCAGGTGACAAAGGTGTTGGAGGACTTTGTGGACAGGGACCACGGCATCCTGGTGAGCTGGACACCCGTGTCCCAAAATGTAGCAGCTTAAGACCACCACCACTTATTGTTGCTCCTGAGTCAGTGGTCTTTTGCTTTGGGCTGGACTTGGCTGATACTGGCTGGCTTTGCTCACATAATCTGTGGTCAGCTGGTGTCTTGGCTAAGGCTGGCTGGTCCAGGGTGGCCTCACTCACGTGTCTGCTGGTTGGCTGACCGTCTTGGCTCATGACTTGGTCATGTCTCTCGTGATCCAGGAGGCTAGCCTGGGCTTGTTCTCACAATGGAAGCTGGGGGCCAAGAAAACATGTGAAAATGCAAGGCCTCTTGATGCCAGGGCCCAGAATGTCCACCATCATTTCTGCCACATTGTATTAGCCAAGGCAAGTCATGTGACCAAGCCTCCATTAAAGGGAAAGGGTAACAGACTCCACCTCTTGATGAGAGGAGCTGCTAAGATTTGTAGGTATCCACGTAATTTGCCACACTCTTGTCTGTGCCACCTTGATGCAGCCAACCCCTCATTCCCCCAGCTCTCCATTTTTCCCATGCTCACCTTATCCCATTGTGGCTGGAGCCTGCCCTCTCCTTTGTGAGTAAGGGCCCACAAAATCTCAAGGATTCTTCTCTCTCACCCACAGAGAAAGTACGTGGCACGCCTGGAAGAACTTCGTGAAGCTCTGGAGAACTCCCCCTTCTTCAAGACCCATGAGGTGCGAGTCCTGGCACCATGGGCATAAGTGGGGGGTGTCATGGTCCAGGTAACATGGAGGGGAAACCGTTGACAGAGTTATGGGCCAAACCTATGAAAAGGAGGCCCCACGTTTTGGGGCCCAGCAAAGAGGATTTCAAGGAGGTAGGACGGTCAGGAGCATGGCCTCAAGCCATGTGGCCAGGGGGTGGAGGATGGCTCTGCTGTGTGACCCTGGGCATGTGACTTACCCTCTCAGGCCTCAGTTTCTTCCTCTCTAACATAGGGAAGGAACAATAGTACCTTCCTCATAGGGCTGCTGAGGCATGAGAGAGCAACTATAGGGTGACATTTGGAGCGTAGATGCACATTTAACTCCTTCCTTTTACAATGATCTTATAATCATAATTATTTATAATTATTGTTGTACGCCTTTCTTGTTTGCCAGCTCTTGCCTTTCCCCTTTCCCCTCGTTCCCAAAGTGTCCCTCTTGGGAAACATTCATTTCTCTGAGGCTGTGTCAGAGTCTGTGAAGGGGTAACATCACCTCTGTGTGCATCATTTCCTCTCTCCAAGCCCTTCCATCTCCCCCTCAAGTCCCTCTCACCTCTTCTTCCTGATATCACTGACATTTCTGAAAGAGCACTGATCTGGGAGTCAGCCCAACTGGGTTCAAATCCCAGCTCTGCCACTCTCTAGTCTCCTGAGCCTGGGCAGTGTTTTTTTTTTTTTAAAGATGACCGGTAAGGGGATCTCAACCCTTGACTTGGTGTTGTCAGCACCACGCTCAGCCAGTGAGCGAACCGGCCATCCCTATATGGGATCCGAACCCGGGGCCTTGGTGTTATCAGCACCGCACTCTACCGAGTGAGCCACGGGCCGGCCCTGGGCAGTGTTTTAAGGAGACCTCAGTCTCCTTACCTGTAGGATGGGTGACAGCAGCACCTGCGTCATGGGTGTTGTGAAATTTAAATGGGTTTATGTAGTCAAAGCCTGGCCCATAGTAAACCATCAGTATATGTCAGCTGTTACTGTCATGTTTATCAGTGTCAGCCTTGTCATCCTTGTCACTGCGTTCAAGCTTTATATGGAAGTCACAAAGAGGAGGCCTGGGGACCCCATCTCTTCTGTCCTCATGTTTGGTTTCACCTGCCTCGTGACTTAACATTTTAAAAATGAGCTGCCACTATTTAAAATGTGAGACTTCACACCATAATTGGGATTTCTGATTTCATTGACTGAAACCTGACAAGTCTCTTGACAACTTGGGAGATGCAGCCACACTGGGCCGGCTGCTTGCCATATGCCAACAGCCATCTGGAGCTGACAGGCACCTGCTCACCTGCCCAGTAACCTGGGTTTTTTATGGGAAAGGCATTTTCCAGGTCTTTAGTCTCTACCAGGCTCTCTTGACTTGTTCAGGATCCTGAAGGCATTTGGGTTTGCACTCTGGCTTCAAAAAGGATAACAGTTAGGGCCGGCCTGTGGCTCACTCTGGAGAGTGCGGTGCTGATAACACCAAGGCCACGGGTTCAGATCCCCTTACTGGTCATCTTTAAAAACAAAAAAGGATAACAGTTAACACTTGTGCATTTGCTATGTACTGGGAACTACTTTAAGTGCTTTATATGGATTAAGTCATACATATAACGTGCACAGCAACCTCTGAGGTAAATGCTATTATTATTCTCACTTTGTATATGAGGAAGCAGAACCACAGAGGTTAAGTCACCTGCCCAAGGCTGCACAGCTAGGATTTGAGCTCAGGCAGCCTGACTCCAGGGTTCATGCTGACAGCTACCTTGCTGTGCTGCCTGTCAGGGAAGGGACCTTGGCCAGTGCCTGCCCCTCCTCCTAACCTTTCGTCTCTCCCCCTGCAGGTGGTGGGCAGCTCCCTTCTATTCGTGCACGACCACTATGGCCTGGCCAAGGTTTGGATGATCGACTTTGGCAAGACAGTGGCTCTGCCTGACCACCAGACGCTCAGCCACAGGCTGCCCTGGACTGAGGGCAACCGTGAGGACGGCTACCTCTGGGGCCTGGACAACATGATCCACCTCCTTCAGGGGTTGGCCCAGAGTTGACCACTTAGCCACTGCCAGGCTTATTTATTGGATGGTGCCAGTCTGGCTGAAGGAGCCCTGAGATGCCATGGGGGCCTGAGGTTGGCGATGGGGGAGCTGATCTCCAGGGATGCGGGAGGTTGTGTTGTAACATAAGACCAGTGTGGAAACTCAGAAGGGCCTTGGGAGGCCATGTAGCGCCTGGCCCCCTCATGATACAGGGGCTGTGAGGACCTCAGGAGGAGCATGACAAGGCCGAATCATGCTGAGTCAGCAAAACCAGAACTAGGTCTCCTGACCAGACAGGAAGGTTTCTGAGGACCTGTTGGAAGCACAGCTAAACCATGCCTTGAGAGAATACAATTCAGATGTCACAGTGTACAGGCATGACACAGTGCCTATGGCCGTATGAATGACATAACCTGGGTCAGGTCATGTTCATCTTTGTTGCCCCAGAGGACCGGGCATCATTTGTGAACAAACACAGGAGCCACTTATCCACCTGGGGAGAGTGACAGCCCAATCTCTTCATCTGAGGGTCACTCAAGAGCTGAGGCACACAGGTTCTGAGGAGGGTGTGACACCATTTGATGGGCCTGCTGACACTGCCCAAGGTCTGACACTGCTGACTGGGGCGTGGTTCATCTCTGTCCTGCCCTGCCATGGCACTATGGGATCCTCCCTGCTCCTTGGAGTATTCTGCTGACCTCCTGCTGACCAAAACCACAGCCACATCCCAGCCTCAGTGCCAGCACTCTGACCAGTACAACCTCATTCCTTGGTGCACCTGATCCAGCCTCAGGACTTCCTCCGCTCCTGACCCCTGGGCTTCTCTGTCTCCTTCCTCCTAGCAAATGCAGTAGCAAGGAGGAGCTTCAGAGACAGGGGAAGCAGATTTCCTCCTTGGGAATCAGAGCTGCCTTGTTCGGGAGGACCTCCATCTGATCCTGGACCCCTGCAAAGCACCTGGCTTGGGCCAGAAGCACAGGGTGGATAGGGCTACTAGTTGTAACCCTGGACTTGTAACATGGTCCAGACCAAAGACTCTAAAAACCTGAGGTTTGGCTAACGGCCCCTCTATCCCACTGCTCCAGCACCTATAACTTCCCTAAGAGGCACCTACCTCTTCCCTAAGCTGAAGCTCTAATGCTTTCTTCCAGGGTTGAGGAGATGTACTCCTTTTCTACTGACCATCTTTATACTTATGAGAGATAGTTGTTAGATGTAGTGTTGGGGAAGTAGGAGAAAAAATGGCTTCACTGTGCCTCCCACCCACAACAGCACTTAAATAAATAAGACAAAACCAGTGTTGCGAAGTTTTTCTTTTGCATCTGGGGTGTGTGGACTCAAATTCATATTCTGAACATTAGAGCCCAGTGGGGTAATGGGGTAATGGTTAGTTTGTGGTAGAGGCAGGCTCAGAGCAGGCTGCTTTATTCATTCCGCATTCACTGAGCTGCCATTCTTGTGCGTGGCTCTGTGCTGGACAATGCAGGGAACACAGTGGTGACCAAGATAGCTCCAAGCCCCTTCCTTGGGGGGGGGGGGGGGGGCCCAGGACAGTGCCACCTGAAGAATCAGGGCTGGGATGTGGGCAGCACGGGCAGAATG
>NW_007730785.1:53072-81299 GCF_000696425.1 Galeopterus variegatus | reverse complement strand
GGGGGGGGGGGGGGTCCCAGGACAGTGCCACCTGAAGAATCAGGGCTGGGATGTGGGCAGCACGGGCAGAATGATCAGGGTTGGGATGGGAGTCATGCCTCCTCTTTATCTCATTCACTGGCTAGAAACACTACACTGTACAGTTACCCTAAATGAGACACTTTCCTAGGACCTAGGGACATAGCAGTGACCAAGAAAGTCTTGTTCCCCCCCTTTCAGAGTGGAAGTGACAAGTATTCATTAAACTCATAATCACACATGCTCACTATATATACTGTATATATGTCTGTATAGGTGGGTAGAAAAAACAGTCTGTGGTCAGCACCATGACGAAGTTCAGGCAGCCAGGAGATAGCCTGGCTGTGGCTAGACGCTTCCTACCTGGCTTCAATCCTACCCTGCCACTTACCAGCTGTGTGACCTTAGGCCAGTGACTCTACTTCTCCAGACCTCAGTCTTGCCATCTGTCAAATGGTGGGAATCTAGCACCTCCCTTACAGGACTGAAGGATTTCAAGAGCTGACACCAGTAAAAGGGTTGGCACACATAAGTGCTCCCAGGTGGGACTTAACCCTCCCACCCCCCCAAGAAAAATAAGGTGGGGGAAGGGTGCCTGGTCTGGGGCTGAGGGAATCTTCCTGAGGAAGTGATACCTGAGCCAAGATGGAGAAGTTAAGGAGCAATCTTTAGCAGAGTGCTGCAGGGGTGGGGGCAGGTACCACACTCCAGGGACCTGAAAGGCCAGTACAGCTAGCAGGCAGAAAGCGTGAGGAAGAACAGCCTGGGCTAAGGAGAGGTGAGCTGTGGAGAGGAAGAGTGTAGTCCCTGCCCTGTGAGCAGGTGGGGGTGGGAGGAAGAACAGCAGGCTCTTGCAAAGGTCCAGTAAGGGGACAGTGGTTTGTGAGAGTTCATCCCTAGTGAGAAATGGAGGGACACAACATTCATGTGGACAGGTCATGAGGTCTGAGTTGTCAGTCTCTCCCTGGAGAAAGGTTTAGTCGGTACTCAACAGTGAAGGGGGTGGGGAGTTGGGACGATGACCAGGATTGATACGTGATTGATGGGGGTGACCCTGATGAAGGGTCTCTGTGCAGGAGGCCCTCAGAATTCCAGCCCAAACCTATGGGCAGTGGCACAGAGGGAGAAGCTGAGACACTCTTCAAATGGTGACAGAGCCAGGCTGCAACCCAGGGCCCCAACTTTGGCTAGTGGCTGAAATCTCACTGTCTGAGGAGCAGGGCCTGGCCACAGAGGCCAGCCCGCACTCCACCAGCAGGCACCACATACGCCCGGCCATCGTTGGCCCGTGAGGGTGAGAAGTCTGTCAGCTGCAGGTTGCTATCCCGGACTTGATCATAGTCCCACAGCTGGTAGTGCCAACTCTTGCCCTGCTTGGAGAGGAGGTAGACAGCTCCTGGGATGCCCTCCTCTGGCAGGGATGGTGGCTGGCAGGGCATGCCAGGCACTGGGTAGAACAGCCCTGGCAGCTCAGGATCCTCACTGTAGCCAAGGCTTGGCAAATCCTGCACGCCCAGGAGCACCCCTAGGGGAAAGGAGGATGTGAGCAGCAGTTGACTGAGCCCTGACTAGGTGCTGGGCACACTGAATTCCACGCCCTCCCAGCCCTCCGGGGTAGGTGCTACCTCCATCCCCATGTTACAGAGAAGTTACTGGGGGCCAGAATGCACACAGCTGGGCTGAGATTTGGACCCAGGACATCTGGCTCCAGAGCTGTAGGCGTTTTGAGTCCTGCCTCTTATGGCCTGTCAGCACAGGGGAGGTGAAGAGGTGGCACCATCACCCGGTCATCTCTAGCTGTCCAGGGAAGAGACGCTGGGAGAGAAGCCCTCAAGGCCAGACTGCCATGAAGATGCCAAGTGGACCCTTGTTCCAGGCCTCTTGATGTGTGCAAATCCAGCCATCCTTCAGGTAGATGGGATGATGATGGCAATGCTGATAACACTTGTTGAGACATGTAATATGCCAAGCACTGTTCTGAGAGTTTTATGCACTCTGCCTACAAAGCAGCCTTATGAGGAGGGTACTACTTTTGCACCCAATTTCCAGATGGGGAAAAGGAGGCCCAGAGAGGTGAAGGAACTTGCTCAGTCATAGAGCCTGGAAGCGGCTAGGCCTGGCCTGGAGCCCAGACTGTTTGATCCTAAAGTCTGTGCTCTGAGCTTCTGTTTGTGGATACCCCAACTGGCAGACACCCAAGGAACCTGCTGCCTGCCAGGTCCTGTGCTGCGTACCCTGAGGGACAGGGATGGCTCAGCTCTGGTGTCTGTCTCAAGAGGGCATGGCCTGGCTAAGGAGGCACCAGCACAAGGGTGAGAATGTGAGGAGGGTTGATGGGGCCAGGGAGACCCAGGGAGAGGGGTGCAGGGGCAAAAAAGGAGGGACCCACCTGCGCTCACTGCCCAGTGAGCCTTGTGGCCCTTCCTCTGACATGGCTCGTGGTTGAAGTCCTCATCATAGCTGGTGCTGATGTTAAGACCAAAACTGTGGCCTGGCCCCGGGACCCACCCTTTGCCATTCCTGCCCTACTCCCTCCCAGGCTCTGAGATACGGGATGAGCAGGGGCTGTCCGCTGACAAGGTGCTGCAGGACGAGGTCTCTGTTGGGACCACCCAGGCCACCGCAGAGCAGTTCGGCCTGGCAGCCCAGCACCTCCTGGGCCAGCCTGCCCATGTCAGCCACTGCAGGGTAAGAGCACACACAGAGAGGGGGGCTGACCATGTGCTTGGCGCCATGCCAAAGGCTTGATGGGGATTGACACCCCCAACCTTCGTGGTGACTATCAACCCCTTGGTACAATGTAGAAAATAAGGCACAAAGAGGGTCAGATACTTGTCCATAGCCACCGTGAGGAGGAGGCAGAGCTGGGCTTGGAAGCCAGGCAGCCTGGCTCAAGTCCATCTGGTAACGACTCTGCTCTACTGGGCAGGGAGAATGGAATAAAACCCCCTCATACATCTGGCACTGCCCCACCCAGCCTCTCTGGTCCCCTCCTAGTGAAGAACCAGTGGAGCACCCAGCTTGAGACCCTTCTCCACCCAACTCACCAGAGAACATCTCTCCTTGGGCCGTGTAGCCTCGCTCCGTGGCCACCTGCACAAGTCTCTCCAGGGGGATGCCACTGGGGGGTGACAGGAGAGTGCCTGCCATCCACAAGGCCACCAGCCCGCACCTGGGGAGAGATAGGCCCAGCCATCCAACGTCTAAAGCATATCTTTACCGGACCCCTCTACCCTGAAAGCTGGAATGGGGATATAGGTTTGCTGTCCTGGGGGAGTTCACCTCACCCGTCAAAGGCCAGGTGGGAAGACCTGACTCCCCTTCACAGGGGAGGACAGCCAAGGCCTGAGCCCAGGGCTGGCAGGCTGGGAGTGGGAGGGTGGGGAAAGAGGTCACCTGGGCTTCCTGGGAGTAGGTGCTGAAGTGGAGTTAGAGACATGGACCAGGTTCATTTATTCACTCACTGGAGTTCATTACACATGCACCCAGGATCCTGATATGGGAAGTTGTTCTTCCTTTCCCTCCCTCACTCCTCCTCCTCCTCCTGCCCAGGCTGCCTGGGATGAACTCGTTCCCCCTGCCCTCCCAGCTCTGTCCTCACGAAGCCCAGCAAGGGCAGAGTGAGTGCTCAGAGAGCAAAGGTGGCCAAGGGGTCAGGACTGCACATTAGGACACGTACTGAGGGCCTTCTTGGATGAGGGACGGCAGGTCAGCACAGAAGAGGATCCACTGCAAGTCACTTCGGAACCTGAACCAGAGTCACACTCAGGTCACAAGGAAACCAGCTCCAAGAGTCCGCCCTTGAGGTCTGGCTGGGAATGGAGTGTCCAGAAGTGGTGAAGGGAACACAGGCCTGGCCGTCCGTCCTACGGCCCAAGGGCTGCTCCTGGCTCAGTCCTGACTCCCTCCTGATGAGGCACTTCCCCTCCCAGAGCCTCAGTTTCCCCATCTAGTCAGTGGGAATTATCCCTCTGTCTGCCTGTTCCCTGCTCTTTCTCTCAGTTATTGAAGAGCAGATGTGCAAACTTTGCAACTAGAAGCCAGAGAGATCTATATATTAGAGGAAATTTCTTGAAGGGGTGTCTATACCCAAACTCTTTCTGTGATTTCTTTCCCCTCAAGTCTGTTCCTTGGGCTGTTAAACAGGTTGAAAATGTCCTACTTAACTCAGCCTTGAATAAAACCAGACAACATGCTTAAGGCCTAAGAAATCACCTTGATAATGAATCTTTGCAGACCCTACCTGCCCCACCCTGGGGGAGCCCACTCTGTTTTGGTGATCCCCATCCCCCAGGGCTCAGGACAATGTGCTTATTATTCCCATTCCCAGGCCAATGAGAGGGCAAGGCTGGGAGGGTGGCAGAGCTCCTGGTTCCCAGTCTGGGGCATCCTCCTGATGAAAAGAGATGATACCACAGCATGGTGTTAAAAGCATGGAACCCCACTGCCAGAGTTCAGATTGGACTCTCATCTTCTTTTTTTTTTTTTTTTTTTAAAAAGATGACCGGTAAGGGGATCTTAATCCTTGACTTGGTGTTGTCAGCGCCACACTCTCCCGAGTGAGCCACAGGCCGGCCCAGGGATTGGACTCTCATCTTCTTTTTTTTTTTTTTTTAAAAAGATGACCGGTAAGGGGATCTTAATCCTTGACTTGGTGTTGTCAGCGCCACACTCTCCCGAGTGAGCCACAGGCCGGCCCAGGGATTGGACTCTCATCTTCTTTTTTTTTTTTTTTTAAAAAGATGACCGGTAAGGGGATCTTAATCCTTGACTTGGTGTTGTCAGCGCCACACTCTCCCGAGTGAGCCACAGGCCGGCCCAGGGATTGGACTCTCATCTTCTTTTTTTTTTTTTTTTAAAAAGATGACCGGTAAGGGGATCTTAATCCTTGACTTGGTGTTGTCAGCACCACGCTCACCCAGTGAGCTAACCGGCCATCCCTATATGGGATCCGAACCCGTGGCCTTGGTGTTATCAGCACCACACTCTCCCGAGTGAGCCACAGGCCGGCCCATGGATTGGACTCTCATCTTCTTTGCACTGTGACTTCACCTCTATGAGCCTCAATTTTCTCATCTGGAAAATGAGCCAATAATATTCCTTCCTCTTGGAGAAGCTGAGAGTATTAAATAAATTAATACTTAAAAATACTTCAAACATTGCCTGACATATGCTGAGCATGCAATAACACATGTTATTTGCATTGAATTTGCCTCAAGGGGGCTGGGCATTTAGAGCAGATTACACAAGTGTCCAGAGAGCTTGGAGTTACTTCATGAGTCTGGGCAAATCACTTTCCCTCCTCCTCTCAGCCAAGCATCCGTTAAACTGGGTCCCCACAGCCCCAGCCCAGTTCTAGCCCCCCTCCCACCTTCCCTCCCTGCAGGGCTCCCTGGACTCCAGTCTGATGATCTCCACTCCCCAGGGGTAGCCTCCCACCTTGGTTCTTGCTCACCTTCCCAGCCCCAACTTTGCCACTTCTGTCACGTTAAAGAACTGTTTGCAGTTTCTTGAAAAGAATATGTCCTCATTTCACTCTGGGCCTCTGCACAAGCTGTTTACTCTCATCACGTATGCCCTGCACAACTTGCTCAACAGCACTCAGGGCTCCCCTTCTCCAGGAAGACCCCATAACCCCCCAGCCTGGATCACACACCCGCTCCGGGCTCTGTCATGTCAGCCCTGACCACTCTGGGCTGTCACCGTTTGGTGGGGTGGAGGGTCTGCCTCCCCCACTGGACTAGGCATTTATGAAGGCAGCTTTCTTCATTGCTGGAAGCACACCGCCGCTGAAGGGGTCTAGACAGGAAACTGAGGTAGTAAGGCTGGTTAGCCGTGAAGAAATGGGAAAACAAGAGAAAAATGGCTTAAGTGATCTGGGGAAATGGAGACCCTACCGGTCCTTGTGCAGCTTCAGGAGCCTCTTCACATCTTCTCTGCCCTTAGGGACTGGGCTGGCTTTCTCCAAGGCCTCCTTCAGGAGCCGGCTTTTCTCCAGGCCGAAGACGTGAGGAGGAGCAGCACCCATGGCAGGGGGTGGAAGAGGCAATGGGGGCGGTGGAGGAATAGGGGCCTGCAGACTCGAGGGAGCTGGTGGAAAAGCTAAGTTCCGAGGAAGAGATGGAATTATGGGTGCAGGGGTTCTTGGAGGAGGGATTGGGGGGTCTGGGGGATGGCAGCATGGAGAAGTCATTTTGGGGTCTACAGGCAGGTTGAAGGGTTCAGAATGGGAGAGGTAAAGGGTTGTTCTCAGGGACAGAAATTTTAAAGGTTTTGGAGCGGAGTTCCAGGATTTGGGGGTTGAGCAGTGGGTCTGAAAAAACCAGGGCTAAAATTTTGAAACCATGGGAGCAGGGACTGGGGCTGACTCAAGTCATAAAGGATCTGGAGTTTAACAGGGTGGGGTCCTTATATCTGGAATCGGGTTTGTGTATGAGGCTGGGGCGGGCTGTGTTGTGCTGGGAGGCTCAGGGAGGGCGTTGTTCACTAATTCTCCCGGGCAGGATTTAGAAACTCGTGGGTCAGTTTTAGTATATGAAGGCTCAGGCCTGTAGCAAGGTTCCTAAAGGGTGAGACTTAAGGACCCAGGGCTAAAGACTGAGGAAACTTAGGCTACCCCTCACATCACCTTGAGCTGACCTTTGAGTCAGAGGTCAAGTCTAAAAGGACACCTGGCAGGGAAAGTGGCCTAGTTGTGGAGAAGGTCCTGGAATCAGAGAGCAACAGGAAACGTCTGTGGTTTGGAGAAGGCGTAGAGATCGGAGGCCAAAGGGAGCCGCGATACCGCGCCGATAGAAAAAGCAGTCGGGAAACAAAACTCGCCTTCCTCTCCCGCAAAATGGCGGCCGGGCACAGCACTTCTCCCATATCACGTGACAGAACGCAAGCTGTGCCCGCCCCTTTAGCAATCACGTGACAAGAACGCAAGGAGAAGGGGGAAGAAGTGGGGCTTCCAAATGACCCCTTCCGGAAGAGGCCGCAGCGCAAGCCGCGTCCCAATTGGCACAAAACTCGTTATCTTCACTGATTGGCCCGTAGGGCCGGGCGTGGGTAAAGGTGGAGTGCTTGCAGGGGGCGTTTTCTGCCTCGGCGGGAACCCAGTGTCATTTTGATTGGCAATATCTGAGCTCACGGACAAGACTTACTCTGATTGGTCAAACTACTCAGTTTCCGCGAGAGGATTGGCTTGAAGAAAGGAAAAGGCGGGGCCCGGAGAGGAAGCTTTGTGGTCCGGCCTCAGGAACGTAGCAGGCTCGGCTTGCGAGAGCTGCATCCCTGCCGGTAGGTATCCTTGGGCGCAGGTAGCCATCGGCCCCGAGAGGGCGGAGTGTTTGGTGTCCGGGCCTTCCCGCGCTTCGGTTTCGGAAACTTCCTTGCTGCGCGAGGCCAGGCGGCCCGAAACGCGCCCATCCTTTCTTAACTGGCTCTACATCCGAGTTTTTCTCCCGGCTGCCCTTTGGGCTCGTGGGCCAATGGGAATCGCCATTCAGGATGCTCGGCCTACTGGGTCTCGTAGAGCATCCTGGGACTCGTAGTAAAACTCTGGAGGTTCCCTCACCACGCGGGCAGGAGGAGCGGCATCTTGCGCGCACTTCGTTGCTGAAGCTGTGCTTGCCTCTCCCACTCACTCCGGTCTTACCTGACTTCCTCTTGGAAGGGAGATCCCTGAGCAGCCCGTCAAGCCAGCGTTGGGACAGAGGGTTTGGT
Source organism: Galeopterus variegatus (assembly GCF_000696425.1). Taxonomy (NCBI): domain Eukaryota; kingdom Metazoa; phylum Chordata; class Mammalia; order Dermoptera; family Cynocephalidae; genus Galeopterus; species Galeopterus variegatus. The sequence goes on along the minus strand of NW_007730785.1, from coordinate 73,574 downwards.
GAAACCCAGGGCTAAAGTTACCTTTTTCCTTTTTTAAGCCTACCTCAGCACTCCGCTCCATGGCAGTTCCCGAGACCCGCCCCAACCACACTATTTATATCAACAACCTCAATGAGAAGATCAAGAAGGATGGTGAGTTCTCGGGATAGTCCGGACTCCAGGCGATCCTGCGCGAGCTGGCCCCAGCATCCTCTTTTTCTCAGCCTTTTCCTTCAGCCAGACTGAAGAGTTAACCCCTTGGCTTTTGCACATGCTGCTGCTTCTGTGTTCACACTGCTTAAGTTTCTCTTATTTTCTGCCTTTTAACCTGGTCACTGTTGCGCACCCTTCAAGGTTTCCCCTCACAGGACCTCTCCTCCAGGAGGCCTTCCCCATCGCCTCTCCCCTCGGGTGGCTGCCCCAGACTTTCCCTAGGCCCTGGGAATCCCCCATCAATTCCTGATGTCTTTGGACTGTCATGAGGCTCTCTCACCAGTGGCCTGTGAGGGCAGGGACTGGAGCTTTCTTGGTCACTGGTGTTCTCAGTGATCAGCCCACGATGAAAATGTACGATAATAACTATGGCTAATATTGTGTACCAGGGGCTGATCTGTGCACTTTTGTGTAAATCTTGATTACATTTAATTCTCACAACAAGCCTGTAGAAAGAAGCTGTTGTTATTCCCTTTTCTTAGATTAGGAAACTGAGACTCAAGGGCGATGTGATTTGTCCAAGGTCATGTGGCACGGAAAGTGATTGAGGCCACTAGTCTGGAATTCAGCTTTCTTTTCTTTTCTTTTCCCTTCCCATCTTTCCTTCCTTCCCTCTTCTCTCTTTCCTTTACTTTCTTTCTCCAGCTGGCCGGTTCAGAGGTTGAATCATGGACCTTGGTGTTAGCACCACGCTCTAACCAACTGGGCTGACCAGCCAGCCCTGGGCAAAATTATAATACTTTCTTTGCATGGATATTGTAAGGCTTAAATGAGCTAAGCCTCCAAGCAGTGCTTTTTATGGTACCTGAAAGTTAGTAAGGGCTATGCAAGTGTTAGCTCTTATTTCATTTCAAGAAGATTGTCAGGAGAACCAAAGGAGTTTTTCGACATTGAGTTAGAGGTTACCAGTAAAGTTGCTGTTGAAAACAAAACCAGGGATGTAAATTCTGTGTATGCTTTTAGAGTGTGGTGCCCAGCCAGTGCTGGGCAGTGCTAGGGACACACTGGTGACTGAGAGTTCTGTTCCTATTCCACCAGATGGTGACAGGCCAGAGTAGTTAGGGCCCTGATGGGGGAAGCACAGGCAAAATGGTCAGGGCTGGGATTGGGAGCCTAGAAAGAAGGAGGGATTCATTCAGAATCATAGAAAAGGAGACATTTTGGAAAAGCCTTCAAGGTAGAGGAAGCAGTATTTATGTTACAGTGAGGGGTCCTAACTTGGGCCAGCTTGTGCAAATGTTTAGGGCAAAGGAGCCCAGGGCATTCTGGGAACTACAAATAGTTCTGTGTGCCTGAGACCTAGAGGCCTATGAATTATGGAGAAACTTCCAATGAGCAGTGTCCTGATGGCTACACAGGGTGAGCCATTGGACTTTGTCCTGATGAACAATGAGCCAGGCTGCTCCCTTGTGTCCCTTGTGGAAGATCTTTCCAGGTGTGGAGGGTAAACTTGAGGGGGCAAGAAGGGAGGCTGGAGAGTGGGGAGAGGCCCAAAGTCCAATGGCATAACTGAGGTCTGAACTAGGTTCCTGAGGATGGATCATGGAGAGGAAAACCAGAAATGTCATCACGAGGAGAATTTTTGGCTAATTGCTTGAAAACACCTTTAAACCTTGTCTTCACCCCCAACACACAAACATTTTCTCCTTTATTCTTTGAGTCTCTTTTTCACTGAGCAGCTGTGTCTTGGCTATCTTTGCGTGCAATATTGGAACCCTATTTCATGCCTGGGTGGTGAAAGGGGCCTTTCTTTGTTTAGCTTGAATCCTGCTTGTCAAGTGAGATGGTTTTGCTGGTGAGCTGGGGAGGTGTATTGGGTTCTAATGGGCTTGGGTTGTGGTCCTGGCTCTGCCACATCCTTCCCAGGGCCCTCAGGATACTCTCTGTGGGCTAGTGACAAATCCTCTGAGAGCCTGTTTCCATCTTAGTAAAATTGGGACATACTTGCCATCTCATGGGGTTGTTGTGAGGACTTAGTGTAGTTATTTCCATGAAGCACTTAATAGTATCCTTTATTCATAACTGTTGGTGGAGATGTTTGTGTGCTGGAGTCTGCTCTAGGAATGGGAATATTTCAGAAAACAAATTGGATGGGCTTATAACTCTTCAGAAGGAGAGACAGATACAAATAAATGTCAGGAGATGGAAAATGCCTAGAAGGAAAAGCAAGTATGGTAAGGAGAGGGGGAGAGTGACATAAGGGGCATTTAAATACGGTAGTCAGAGAGGCCCTCTCTGAGGTGGCAGCATTTCTGCTGAGATCTGGGTGACCAGGAGGCAGCCATGTTAAACATTAGGAGAAGGATGTTAAGGTAGAGAGAGCAGCCAGTACAAAGGCCCTGAGGCAGAACCAGTGTATGTGGCCCAAGAAAGGGCTTGAGAGGTCAGTGTAGCTAGAGACAAAGGGAGCGAAGTGGAGTGTGGGCAGAAGACGGGGTTGGAGAAGTCTTTTAGGGTCACATCACACAGGCCTGTGTCAAAGTGCTGGTGGAAATGGAAAGAGGCACTCATGTTTATTGAACATTTACCATGTGCCAGGTGCTGTTCTGAGACCTTTGCACGTATGTACTCATGTTCCTTAAACAGCAACTCTGTGGGATAGGTACTGTTCCTGTCTACATCTCATAGGAGAGGGTGCTCAACCACTTGAGGGGTTCTCGGCTGTTGCTGTTATTGTTGGGTCTTGAGAGATTACTGACCTGTGGCATTTTGAGTACTCTGTCAATTGGCTAAGGGCCTCCCATCTGAGCTGCGTTTCCTTTAAAAAAGAGAGCTCAAGCCCCAGGATGTGTTGCCAAGGCCTCTGGTCACCCGTGGATCTTCCCTCCCCCACTGCAGAGCTGAAGAAGTCCCTGTATGCCATCTTCTCCCAGTTTGGACAGATCCTGGATATCCTGGTATCACGGAGCCTGAAGATGAGGGGCCAGGCCTTTGTCATTTTCAAGGAGGTCAGCAGCGCCACCAATGCCCTGCGCTCCATGCAGGGTTTCCCCTTCTATGACAAGCCCATGGTGAGCATTGTGGGTGTGTGTGTGTGGGGGGGAGAGAGAGAGAGAGAGAGAGAGAGAGAGAGAGAGAGAGAGAGAGTGTGTGTGTGTGTGTGGAGATTGTGTGTGTGTGTGTGTGGAGATTGTGTGTGTGCGCGCACATGCGTGCAAAATGCTATAGGAGACTGGATGGGCCTGGACCTTCTGTCACCTGTAATCCAGTTCCCTAAGGATGGGAGCAGGTTTCTCTTGCTGTTCCTTAGCATTCACAGTTCTGCGTACTGGGGGTGTGGGGACACACAGTACCAAAGGTGTCCCCAGCCCTGCCCTTTTGGACCCACAGTCCTGTGGGGGAGACATGCTTGTCTTCAGGTGATGACAACTCACAGGGATCAGGGTTGGGTGGGGGAAGGACAGAGTGGTCAGGGCAGGGATGGGGGACATGCACAGAACTGGGGAAGTTTAGGGGAGGCACCTTACCCAGTCTAGGGGTTCAGGCAGAGCTTTTTGGATGAGGTGAGACTTGAAGGAGGAGAAGAGTTAGCTGTGGGAAGAGAGGGAGAGTGTTTAGGCAGAGGGACAGTGTGGACTAAGGCCCAGAGATAACCAAGAGCTTTTTTTTTTTTTTGTCTTTTTGTCTTTTTGTCTTTTTGTCTTTTTCCGTGTCCGGCAACGGATCGCAGAGGCTGTGGGCTGGTAGGAAGGATGAATTGCAGATACTTAAGAAGCCAAGTAGACTGCCCAGGGGACTGCAGTCAGTAGGAGGTGAAGAGTGGCTTAAAGTCCTTGCCCTGAACTAGAATTCCTGACATATCACTGGCAGGCATCTTTTGTTCTTTATTTGGGCCTTTTCTCTCACTACCCCAGTTTTTTTTGTCTTTTTGTCTTTTTGTCTTTTTGTCTTTTTCCGTGTCCGGCAACGGATCGCAGAGGCTGTGGGCTGGTAGGAAGGATGAATTGCAGATACTTAAGAAGCCAAGTAGACTGCCCAGGGGACTGCAGTCAGTAGGAGGTGAAGAGTGGCTTAAAGTCCTTGCCCTGAACTAGAATTCCTGACATATCACTGGCAGGCATCTTTTGTTCTTTATTTGGGCCTTTTCTCTCACTACCCCAGTCAATTTTTTTTTTTTTTTTTTTTGTCTTTTGTCTTTTTCCGTGTCCGGCAACGGATCGCAACCCTCAGTGTTGCCCCCGTACCGGACCGGGGACCGGCAACGGGATCGCAACCCTCGGTGTTGCTTCCCGCGCCTCGCTCAGCCAGTGAGCGGGAACCGGTCCGTATGTGGGATCCGAACCCTTGGGCGGGAGCGCCGCCATGCTTCTCAAGCGGCGCACTATCCAGTGCGCCACCGGGCCGGCCCCTACCCCAGTCAATTTTTGAGTTTCACCTAATTTGAATGTGCCTCCTTGAACCAACTCCCTTGGGGAGGTGACAGTAAGTCTCAGTGTGTGCAGGTCCCAGGCAGGTCACCTCCATATGAAGGCAGATCATGTGGAAGGCAGTGGGCCCCAGGGACAGCTGAGCCTCCTGTCACCTCCCTCTGGTCTGGAGAAGAAGGAACCTTTTGTCACCTCTGAGTATGCGAGCTCAGAGTTGCCGCATCTTGCAATTGCCTTTCTCGAGCATCTAGGAATTAGCTTTAGGGGTATAAAAATCATAAGTCTTTTCATGTTACCCTCCTCTCTTGGTTTTACCTCCAAATCACTGCCTGGACCACATCAAATGCTCAGATATGTGTGGATTTTGTCAGGAAATCCTGTCAACTCTACCTTAAAAACATGTCTACTGGATGCCTACTTCTCACTCCTCCCCTACTGCTGACCTGGTCCCGGCCACCACCTTCCCTTGTCAGGACAATGGCAACAGCCTGCTTACTGCTCTCCCTACTTCGACCCCTGCTCCCCCCAGGCTATTCTGCATACCACAGTCACAGTGCTGCTTGCAAGACATGAGTGAGAGCACATCACCACCCCTGCTCACAACACTCCATGGCTCCCAGCTTCCTCAGGAAAGGATAACATCCTCACTAGGGTCCTCTGTTGTCTCTGTGACGTTACCTCCTCCCTCCCTCTCATCCACTTTAGGCTCTTTGCCGTTCCATGAACATGCCATGCAGGACTTGGCTTTTCTGATGGCTGTTCCCTTTGCTAGAAGGCTCTTTCCCCAGATGTCTTCATGGCTCGCTCCCTCCCTCCCTTCATGCTTCTGCACAGATGTCACCTCAGTAACTGGCTACCTATCTGAAAGTTTCACTTCTCAACGCTTCGCATCCACTTCTCAGTCTTCTTTATCATACTTTCCCCTACTGATTAAGCTTCATGAAGACAGGGTCTTTTTTGTCTGTTTTGCTCATCGCTGTGCTCCCAGAGTCTACATGGGGCCTGCCATCTGGTAGGCATCTGTGTAAACAGCTGAATGAATGAGATTTAACCTGGAAGACAGAACTCTGTTGTCGTGTGATAGAAGGAGCCCTGCATAGTGATCCTGTCCCAACATTAGCTCTTCAGGCTTCTGCCTTTGGCCTGATTCTCAGGGCTCTCCCATCTTCCCTTAAAAATACCAACAACCTATCTACTGAGGGCTTACTATGTGTCAGGTATTGTTTCAAGCACCTTAACTCATTGAGTCCTTACAACAGTCCTTTGAAGTGGGAAATGATATAATCCCCATTTTACAGATGAGGAAGTTGAGGCCAGGTGATTTCTGTAACATTTCTCAGCAAGCTCCTTGTAAGGTCAGATTTTGAACCAGTCTTCAAAGGCAGTTTGGCTCTGAAGTCCACACTTTTAACCCTTCTGCTATCTGTTTGGTAGCGCATCCAATATGCCAAGACTGATTCGGATATCATTGCCAAGATGAAGGGCACCTTTGTGGAGCGGGATCGCAAGCGGGAGAAGAGGAAGCCTAAGAGTCAGGAGACCCCAGCTGCCAAGAAGGCTGTGCAGGGTGGGGCAGCCGCCCCCGTGGTGGGGGCCGTCCAGGGTCCTGTCCCGGTAAGCCAAGGCCCAGAGATGCAACCCTCTCACAACCAGGCCTTCTTCAGCCACGTGACCTGGCTTGCAGGCAGGGCGAGGAGAGTTCTCTTGTTGGGAATTCAGACCCCTCCTGTTTCCTTACAGAGATTTTGTGTCTGTCTCTCGTCTCTCTTGGCGGGGGCGTGGAGGGGGGCGCAGGTTGAGCACCTGGGTGATGGTATCTCCACTTGAAATGCCTGTTCCCTGTCTGCATGTGTCTCAAGGTATTTCTTTCTCCATGTCTGTCTCATGGTTTCTCTCTCTTCTTAACCTTGATTTTCCTATCTGTGTCTTTTAAGTCAATGTCTATATAGAAAATCCAGGAGAATCTACCAACTAATTCTTAGGATTAATAAGTGAATTTAATTTAGAAAGGTCACTGGATATAAGATTAATATGAAAAAAAAAATCAATTTTTTTCTATATGTTAGTAACAAACAAGTAGACTTGACATTGAGTATATCCAACAAAAGGTGTGCAAAATTGCTACCCTGAAACTATAGACATTGCTGGGAGAAATTGGAGACCCCAGCAGTAGATGGGAAGACCCAGTATTGTGTTATGAGGTCATTTCTCTTCAAATTGTTCTAAGATTCAGCATGATTGCGATCAAAATGTTAACAGGAATTTTGGTAGACACTGACTGGCTCTTTCTAAATGCCTGGAAAGGCAAGGCCAAGGCAGAGGGGAAGAATAAATAAAGCTGAGGCACCTGCATGACTACGGGTGAAGATTTGTTCTTTTCTTTTTTTAATTTTTTTTTTTTTAAAGATGACTGGTAAGGGGATCTTAACCCTTGACTTGTGTTGTCAGCACCACACTCTCCAAAGTGAGCCACGGGCCAGCCTGAAGACTTGTTCTAAAGCTCCAGCAATCAGGGTGATGTGCTGTTGGCATAAGAGTAGGAAGATGGACCAATGGGGCAGAATAAAGAGTCTAGAAACACCCTCACACATATGCCACCACAGCAGTTCAGTGGGGAAAGGACTTTTTTCCCCTAGTTAATGGTGCTGGGCAGTTGGATATCTGTAAGGGAAAAAATTAACCTTACCTCAAATTATATGTGAAAATTAACTTGAGATGAATCATAGACCTGAATGTGGCAACTAACACAATAAGAAAACAGGAAAATATCTTTATCTTTTTTTTTTAAAGATGGCTGGTAAGGGGATCTTAACCCTAGACTTGGTGTTGCCAACACCACGCTCAGCCATTGAGCGAACCGGCCATTCGTATATAGGATCCGAACCCGTGGCCTTGGTGTTAAAAGCACCGCACTCTCCCGAGTGAGCCACAGGCCAGCCCAATATCTTTATCTTAACACAAAAAATGCTAAGTACAAAAGAAAAGATGGATGAGTTGGACTCACTCCTTAGGTCTCTGAGTCTCCATGTCTCTCTCTGGCTCTCGTGAGTCCCTCAGTCCCATGGCTCTCTGCCTGGGTTATGCTCTATTTGATGCTAACTCTCACTTTCTCTCAAGTTGGCGATGGTGTCTGGGCTGCTGTTGGGCTTCTCTGTTGTTACCACTCTCCTTCCCACATCCACCTTTCTGTCCACATTTGACTCTTCAGGTTGAGATCCCTGTGTGTGCTGTGGGCCATGGGGCTGTCTTCCCTCTTCCCCTCACCACCACCCATTTCTTTCTGCACCTGGCCTGACCCTCCCTTTTCATTTCTGCCTTCCACTGTCTTTTTTCTCACTAGGTGTCTGGGTCTGTTTCTTTGATTTTTTTTTTTTTTTCCCTTAGAGTTTACTTTTAGAAGCAAACATACAGCATGCTTATTACAGTATATAATTCCACCCCTTTGAATGAACAGTTGCTAATATTTTGCTTTTTTCCTTCAGTCTTTTTTTTATGCATACATCTGTAAAGAAAGTTGGGTCACACTATAATTTCTATATCTTATTATTATTATTATTTTATTCTTTTTGACTTAATGTCCCTCTTGACCCTGGGTCTGTTTTGCTCCATTTGGCTTTATTTGGGTACCTTTTTCGCTTCTTTACAAGTCTGGGTCTTTCTCCTGGTGTCTCTCCCCCTGGGTTTTCTCTAATGGCCTTTTCTCCTCTGCCTCCTGTGGACACCATAAGGATGACTTTTCCCACCTGCCGACGGCTCAGTCCTGCTCTCCTTTCTCCACAGGGCATGCCACCAATGACTCAGGCACCCCGAATCATGCACCACATGCCGGGCCAGCCTCCCTATATGCCACCCCCTGGCATGATCCCACCGCCAGGCCTAGCACCTGGCCAAATCCCACCGGGGGCCATGCCCCCGCAGCAGCTTATGCCAGGGCAGATGCCACCTGCCCAGCCTGTAAGTGTCTAGTCCCCTTGAGGTATCATATAAATAGAATACAGGAATAGGACGGAACTGATGGGGGTGGCTATTTTAGATTGAGTGGTCTGGGCAAGCCCCCCTGAGGAGGTGCTATTAGAGCAGAACTTCCTGAATGGTGAAGATGTAGCAGTGGGGTCAGGCCCTGGGGTGAAGAAGAATTGGCATGTGTGTTGCAGGTTTGGAAGGTTAGGGTGAGGCTGGACCAGTCGCCAGCATCTGGATGCATTCTGTAAACTTGTGGTGAGCACCTGCTTATGTACCAGGCCCTGTTCACCACTCTAGGGATACAGCAGTGACCAAAACAAAAATCTCTTCTGTCTTTGGGGCCTTCAGTATTTTGGGGCACAGGGCGGCAGGTAACAGGCAACAGCATACGGGGTGTCAGGTAAAAGTGCTAGAAAGAATACAAGCCAGGGGAGGGATCCTCTACTAGACTCAGGGCCCCTGTGCTCATTGGCTCCCCTCCTTCCCCGGCAGCTTTCTGAGAATCCACCGAATCACATCTTGTTCCTCACCAATCTGCCAGAGGAGACCAACGAGCTCATGCTGTCCATGCTGTTCAACCAGTAAGTGGGGCCTGTGGCTGGGCAGGGGAAAGGTGGTGATGGCCAGGAAGTGTCACCACAAGAAAGGACTTCAGAATTCTTTGCAGGAGGGACAGCGACCAAAGGTGCCAAAGCAGGATGCTGGAGCTGGACCCAAAGCTTGTGGGGGATACAGTGGTGATGAGGCTGAAGGGGTCATTCTGGCCAGGGCATGCTGGCCTTTAGGGGGAGCTGGGGGGGTGTCTAGGCTCTGGGCCTCATTTTCCCAGTCTCTAAAATGGAGACATACAATGCAAGGTATATGTGAAACAACAGTGAGACACCATTGGGTACTGGCTAGACTGGCAAAAGTCAGCAGGCTTAGATGTAGCATGTGTGGGAGTGGGGATGTATGAACCTTGTGCCCTGCTGACAGGGTGGAGACCTGTGCAGCCTTTGTGTAGAGAAACTGTTCACTGTTTAATAATGTTAGGGGTGTGGGTGAGTCACCTGGTGAACTGGATCTGCTTCTGATTATCTGTCCTATAGACATTCTTGACGTGAGTCTCAAGGAGCTGTGAATGGAGTATTCCTCACAGTGTTGGTGGTGGGGAGTTGGGGTAAACCTGGGAGAAGGGGTGGGTTAAATACTGATGCTTACTATGGTGTACTGTGTGGCCGTTAGAAGGAACAGAAGGAGCAACATGGATGGTTCTATTACATAGTGTGGAGAGGAAATTTTGAGAAACTGAATATAATAGAAAAAAATGCCACATGTATACTATGTCAACAAAACTACGTATTTTACAAGAATACTGATGGAAAAAAGGATACCCAGTAAACATGAGGATGATTGCCTAATGGAGAAGGAAGTAAGGAATGAGAAGAGGGAAATTAAAGAAACAGCATGTCTTAAGAGTAAGAATAGTGATTATTTCTGGAGCAGGGGATTGGTTACGATTGGGGAAGGACACAGAGGCTCTGCAGTGTTCTGTTTCTTGGTCTTGGTTGTGGTTGCATGGATGTTCATGTTAAAATTTTTCATTAAATGATGTGTTTACATTAGAATTTTTCAACTTCATTTGTTATGGGGGACTGTTCTGTGCATTGTAAGATGTTTAACATCACCCACTGCCAAAATGCTAGGAGGAAATGCTGAGTCTGGGTATCTGAGGTTTGTTGTTCCCTTCTCTCAGGTTCCCTGGCTTCAAGGAGGTTCGTCTGGTCCCAGGGCGGCACGACATCGCATTTGTGGAGTTTGACAATGAAGTGCAGGCAGGGGCTGCTCGGGATGCCCTGCAGGGCTTTAAGATCACCCAGAATAACGCCATGAAGATCTCCTTTGCCAAGAAGTAGTTCCTTTTCCTCATGCCTGTCCCTGCCCCCATTCTGGGGACACCCCTATTCCCCTTGGCTCAGTCCCCTGAAGGTAAGTCCCCCTTCGGGGCCTTCTTGGAGCCGTGTGAGTGAGTGGTCGCCACACAGCATTGTACCCAGAGTCTGTCCCCAGACATTGCACCTGGCGCTGTTAGGCCGGAATTAAAATGGTTTTTCAAGGTTTGGTTTTTCACAACTGTTTGTCTGTTTTATTTTCTTGCCCTCCATGCTTCTTGTCTCTCCACATTAGCACATCCTGGGTTTTGGACCTCTTGGCATTTTGCAACCTTGGAAAAACACAGAAGGTTATAGTAATATTGTCCAAACTTAAGTTACGTTTATTGCTTTGGTAGTTTTCTGTTTTGTCCCAATAAGCATTCAGGGCAGGAAATGGAAACCCAGGGCTGCCATGGACAGTTAGGCAGGTTGTATACTGCACAAGGATGCCTCTTTTAAGAACACACCCCCATTTACTTTGTTGACTTGGATGTTTATTTCAACAATTTTCTAACAGGTGATAGACCATTAAGGAAGAAGGGTTTCTTCACCTTTTGCTAATCTGCACAAAAGTGCTGTCCTGCTGTAGTAACAGTTCCACAGACCACTGTAGGTACTTCAGGCAGAAAGAGATTTAATACAGGGAACTGGGTGCTCCTGAAATCATTGGAAGTATGGTAGGAATGGCAGTCTGGGTTTTAGACACTTGAATTCAAGTTTGCAGCCCCTCTGGTCTAGAGTTCAGGAAGATGGCACTGTTGCTTCTGGGAGTGCCCAAACTGACTTGATCACACATGGGAAGCTGTTGATCAGATGCTGGTACTATGGGTTTGGCCATCTCACAGCTGATCTGCTTTGGTGGCCAGCTGCCAGCCAGGAGCCTTGGGCAGGTGGCTGACCTAAGTTCCCCTACTGAGCCCTAGCTGCAAGAGAGTCTAGGAAATGTAGTTTCTGGCTGGGCAGCCATGTACCCAGCTGATGCTATGGATAAGGAGATTGCATAGGAGGGACCCTTCTTAGCAGTTTGTCATATTCTTGTCCTAGCAAATTTTAAATTGACTCAAAAAATATATATATTACTTAAGACCTTTTCTCATACCATGAAAATGGAAATGAGATCATTTGGCAGGAGTAGAAAATTCACCCGTGAAAATAAATATAAGATACGAGTACTAAATTGTATCCGGATATTATTTCTTACCAAGGCTCTTGGCCCAATCCTGTACCTGCTCTGTTCTCTCCATTAAAGAAGAACATCAGTATTAGAAGTGATGAAGACACAGAGCACCTAGTGCAGACTTTCTCCATGTATGGTCTGAAAGATTGGAAAGAAAGAGATTGCCATCTTCATTAAGTGCCGTAGTGTTATTGCAGACAGGCAAGTGGAAATGTGTAGCCCACCACGTTGGCAACCACAGGCCTAGTGGCTCAGTACGTTGGGTTCTGTAGTTGGCTGATCCTGCTTTCTACTGTTTGGGGACTCCCTAGCTTTTACTCCATGGGCAGTTGATGTCCCCACTCTCAGCTTCATTTTCTTCCTATTCAATTTCTATGATATCATGATAATGTTTGTACTCACTACTCCCCTCCCCAACATGCGTGCACATGACCAGGCATTTAGCAAGCACTCAATAAATTCAGCAAATATTGGCTGAGTTCCTATTATGTGCTAAATACTGTTCTAGGAATAGAGAATGCCACGATGAATAAAATGGACAAGCTAATTTCAAATATTGTGTTCTAATGGAAACAAAACGGTGATGTAAGGGGGGTGGTGGGGCTGTGAACAGTAATGGGTGATCAAGAAAAGCCCCTATGTGCATAGTGCTTGGTGCTGGGCATTGGGTTTGTAGAGGTGACTCAGGCCCAGTCTTCACCCCTGACAAACTCCTCCCTGACCCCAAGTGTGTGTGTCCAACCTCTTTCCCTGAAAAAAAAGGTTGGACTTACCAGTCCAGAGGTAAGGATGAAGGAGAGATGTGGATGCTCTGGAGAATGGTCCTTGACATGTGAATCAGAGATTGAAGCACAGTTTGAAGGTGAGACATGAGTTCCAAATTCTCTGCCACTTCCTCATTCTGACCTTGGGCAAGTGGCTGAACTCTTCTACCCTATTTTCCCTCAGCAATAGGTGCAGTATTGCAGAGGGTGGTCAGTGGAGTCTGGAGCTGAGGTGATCCTTGGGCTGAGCCCTAAATGGGCTAGAGCAGCCAGCCATGTGAAGATCTGGGGGAAGTGCAGAGGTCCTGGGGTGGGAGTGAGCTCTGTGTGAGGACTAGGAGGAAAGAAAAACTCCAGGGGGTGCCATTTGCATTGTATTTAATAGAATTGTGCTCAGTGGCCCACTTCAAATGAACACAAAAATGATGGGATATCACTTCCAAGATAAAATTACAAAGGCCAACTTCCATCTTGCTTCCTTTGGGGGAAGCCAGCTGCCGTATTGTGAGTTGTCCGTGAGAGATGCATGTGGCAAAGAACTGAGGGAAGCCTCTAGCCAATAGCCAACAAGGACAGAGGCCCTTGGTCCAGTTTGCAAAAGCACTTGAATCCTTCCACCAACTGCCAGAGTGAACTTGGAAGTAGATCCTCCTTTAGTCCAGTATTCAGATGAAACTGCAGCCCTGGCTGACAGATTGATTACAGCTTTGTAGGAGACCTTGAGCCAGAAGCACCTAGCTAAGCCATGCCCAGATTTTAGACCCACAGAAACAGTGGGTTGGTTTAAATGTTGGTTTTAAGCTACTGTGTTTTGTGGTAATTATGAAGCAACAGATAAATACATTAGGCTTTGGGATATGAAGTCACTTCTACATCTTTGTGGCTTCATCAATAATATGGGGGAGGCTGGCCAGTAAGCTCACTGGGTTAGAGTGTGGTGCTGAAAACACCAAGGTCACTGGTTTGGATCCCTATGCTGGCCAGCCACCAAAAAACGGAGTATTGCTGTACATTGAATGTCCCCCCAAACTCACTGAGGCTTAATCCCTACTGCAGCTGTTGTGAATGGGAAAACCTACTGTGGTAATTGAAAGGTGGGGCCTTGAGGTGATTAGATTGTGAGGACCGTGCCCAAGTAAATGGATTTAATCCATTGATGGTTTAATGGTGGTCATGGGCGTGATTTTGAGGGCTTTAAAAGAAGAAATGAGTTGGCTCTCTGCTCTGCCATCTCACCATGTGACACCCTGCGTCGCTGTAGAATCACCTCACCAGATATGTTCCCTGGATTTGGACTTCTCAGCCTTCAAAACTGTAAGCAATAAATATTCTCTTTCTTTATGAGTTTACCCAGTTCCAGGTATTTTGTTATAAGCAACAGAGATGGACTGTCACAGGGAGCTACAGTCCCCATAGCTAATTATTGAGTGTGTTCTTTTTAAATATCCTAATACTTCACACGCTGTCTCATACACCTGGTAGTTGTTTACTGGTTAATTGTCTCCCCCACCAAGAGGACTTCAATTTTCATTCCATGATGAATCTCCAGGGCCTAGATCAGGGCCTAGCACACCATATATACTCGTGACATGTTTACTGAATGAAGGAATTATTATTTTTTTTCCTTTTGCGCCTGGCCTGTAAGGGGGCCCTAACCCTTGACCTTGGTGTTATAACACCATGCTCTAACCAAATGAGCTAACCAGCTAGCCCAGATGGAATAATTTTTGAAAACTTTTAAAATGGAAAAGTTTAAACATATGTGTAAAAGAAGACTGAATAGTATACTGAGCTCCCATATTTTCTTCCTAGTTTCACTTATTATCGACTTGTAGCCAAACTGAGTTTCAACCAAGCCTCTACTCACTTTTCCCCCTTCTCATATTATTCTGAAGCAAGTCTTAGACATCCTATCAGCTCAGAATAAAAACAACCACAGTGCCATAATCACATTTAAAAAGATAAGTTTTAAATATCACTACATCTGTTTAGTGGTCAGATTTTTAATATTTTTTTTCTTGTTTTGTTCTGTTTTGTGTTTTGGTGGCTGATTGGTATGGGGATCTGAACCTTGACCTTGGTGTTATCAACACTGTGCTGTAACATTTTTTCAATATTTTTATACATAAATCTATATACACTTTGAGTCAGAATCCTAATAAGATCCACACATTGTGACTAGTTACTGTGCCTCCTAAGTCTTTTTAAATCTAAACCACCCCTCAGTCTCATTTTCTTCCTTTTCTCTGGCAGTTTATTAGTTGGTCTTGTTGAGGCTCCCATGGTCTGGATTTGGCTGAGTGCATCCTTTTAAGGTCACTCTGCACTCCCTGCAAGTCCTTCGGATGTATTTAACTAACCTTTACAAAGAACCTTGTGAGGTAAGGTAGCATGGTGATGGGTGTTGGCCTAGAGACAAGTTTGAGCCCCTCCCCTTCCTGGCTCTGTAGGCTTAGACAAGTTCCTTAACTCTATACATTTCCATTCCTTTTTTTTTTTTTTTGGTGGCTGGGGTATACCCTTCCAGTTCTATATAAAATTATAAAATAGGCTTATGGGGCTGGCCAGTTAGCTCAGTTGGTTAGAGTGCCACCTTGTAACACCAAAGTCAAGGGTTCAGATCTCTGTACTTGGCTAGCTGCCAAAAAAAAAAAAAAAAAAAAACCATTATGGGCTGGCCAGTTGCCAGTTAGCTCAGTTGGTTAGGGCGTAGCTTTATAACACTGAGGTCATGGGTTCATATCCCTGTACAAGACAGCCTCCAAAAAAATAATAAAATGGGCTTATAATAGCCCATCCTGAGGTGATGCAAAATAGCCATTTAGTTAATAAAATAAAATAGAAATATACTTGGTTCAATCCCTGTAGTGGCCAGCCACCAGAAAAAAAAAGTGTGTGTGTATGTATATATATATATGTATCTGTGTATGTGTGTATATACATACTTGGTGATTGCTCTGTAACTATTCACTCTTATTTATCCCCATTTTACAGATGAGAAAGGTGAGGCTCTGAGAGGAGAACTAGCTTAGCCAAGGTCATCCAGTCAGAAAGTGAGCATGGAGGGACATTGCCTAGCCTAAGTTCCAACATACAATCTTCACTCAGTACTTGAGAACTGGGGCTCTTCCTGGCAATCAAAGGGCTGCCTTGTTCTCCTACCCCTCAGCACAGGAAATTCCAAGGTGGTTTCTCATCCTGGCTCCTCTGGTTTTATCCCTGGAGGGGAAGCAGAGGGGCCCAGGTACCTAAGCAGACTTGAGTAAAATGGGGTTGAATATCTCAGTCTGCCTTCTGGGCCTCTGATTGCTGAGGGGGTGGCTGTCACTTGGAGTGGTCTGGGCTGCTTTGGGCCTATCTGGGCATTTCCTTAGGCTGGCATCCCTCACCCTGTTCTTGAAATGGTTCTGGCTGGGTAGCAGCCTCTAGGTGGTTTAGGGCGGAGACAAGACCCAGAACACAAATTTCCTTGTGCCTCTGGTGAGAGGGAGGGCAAGAGAAAATCGGTGACCCCATTCCCCCCTTGGTCACTGTCTTGCTCACAGTCATGATGCCTTGGTCCCCTGTGTTTCTTGGGGTCATCATCTTGCTGTCTGCTTTCCCAGGGCCTAGTGTTGGGGGCCACCCCATGCCCAAGCTGGCTGACCGGAAGCTGTGTGCTGATAAGGAATGCAGCCGTAAGAATGGTGAGGGGGGAGTGGGGGGTTGAGTTGCAGGCCTGTGTTTGGGGTACTGTCATTCCCTTCTATTCCTTCTCCAGACCCCATCTCCGTGGCTGTGGCCCTTCAGGACTACATAGCCCCTGACTGCCGTTTCCTGACTATACATAGGGGCCAAGTCGTGTATATCTTCTCCAAGCTGAAGGGCCGCGGACGGCTCTTCTGGGGAGGCAGCGTAAGTTGGGAGAGCAAAACTGGGAAGGGTATGGGGCTGGGAAGGGAGTAAATTCATTTTCTAACTGTAGGGAAAATTTGAAGGGCTCAACTGAAGTAGAGACATAGTAGGGAGGGGAATATTGTGACCTTTTTTACTTTATTTGGTGATTACAGGGACCCATTATGGTACCAAATTCTTTTAAGGACACTGAAGATACAGAAGCGAACGATCCCTTTTATTCTAATGGAGGGAGACAAGTAATAAGCAAACTATCAGAAATATCAGCAAATACGTGCTGCTGTGAGCACAATATAGAGTAACTGGGTGGCTACTTTATATCAGGTGATCGGGAAGGGACTCTGAGAAGGTGACATTTAAGCTGAGATTCAAATGACAGGGATGGTGCCAGACGTGGAGATCAGGGAGAAGAGTAGTGCAAAGGTCTTCAGGAATGAGCTTGCCATCTTCGCAGACCCCAGCTTTTTGTTGTTTTTTGTACAGGGAACTGAACCCTTGACCTTGTTACCAGACTCCAGCTTTTAACTCTTCTTCCCCAGATTCAGGGAGATTACTATGGAGACCTGGCTGCCCGCCTGGGCTATTTTCCCAGTAGCATTGTTCGAGAGGACCAGACCCTGAAACCTGGCAAAATTAATGTGAAGACAGATGTGAGTGTCCTGAGGGCTCACAGGGATCTGGAGGGAGGACCTTTGGTCGCGAAGATGGGCAAAGATGCTCCTGCCCGTGGCTCCCCAGCAGCCTAGCAGTGTGCACTGGAACAAATTCTTTTCCTGCCTCAATATTCTCACCTTTAAATGGGGAGTGATTTCTACACCCCGGTCCAGTTGGGAGGTGCAAAGATTAGAGGGCGCTAGGTTAATCTCCATAGCACTTGTGTGTCTAAACTTGGCCCCTGCAGCTACAGCCTTTGCTAAAACCACTAGATCCTTTGTGGTGTGACCGCTAGTTTTCTCTCCACTGTTTCCCCTTTCTCTTTTTCAGAAGTGGGATTTCTACTGCCAGTGAGCTCAGCCTACCGCTGTCCTTAATGTTTTCCTTCCCAAGCTTTATGCAAATACATCAGCCGAGTGCAAAGTGCCTGTCTCTGTGGTCTTTTGGGTGGGGTGGGGGATGTGCAAAGGAAATGTTTCTCTAGTTCCTGAATCTAGCCCGTCAACCCAGTGAATGTGGTAACGTCAGAGGTTGCCAGGCAGAGTGTCACTGATGAAAGCCCTTTGCTCCTAGCTGGGTACCGGAGGCGGGCTCCTCAGCATAGATCTGGGACACAAGCAGTGAAAAAGAATAACCCAAACAGCCCAACTGGGGCGTTCGAGTGTCCGCTCCAGACCAATGGTGGGAGTTGAACTATCGGGAATGAGCCAATCGAACCATGAGGAGGATATAAATCGCAGAGCAGAGGTTTTCTTGGAAGATTATCTTCAAAGCCCAATTTTCCTCCTTCCTGCCTTTGAGGCCAGAAGTCGCTCCGTCCGGCTCAAGATCGGCTCCACTTCCAGGCTCCTTCTGTCAATCCTGCCCCTGCCCTTTCTTTGCATTTGTGTCTCCGCCCCCAAGTCCGCTCTTATCCAGTGCGGAGTCTAGGCTTTGCCCACGGACCTCTGACCAAATCCGTTCCTCGGCTCCGCGAAGCATCTCGGGCCCGCCCCTTCCCACTGGCTCCGCCAATCGCTCTCTTTGGCTACGCCCCTTTGCCTCCTCTCCTCATGCCACCAGTCAGCGCCTTTTTGCTCCGCCCCCTGCTCGCCGCGTCCGCCAATCCCACCCTTTGAAGAGCGTGGCCTGGTATCCCACAGCCCTAGCGGGTCGCGCCGGAGGAGGGGTGGAGGCGGAAGCGGCGGCGCTGGGCGCCGGGAGTAGGAAGGAGCCGGGGCTGCAGCCGTAGTGGAGCGGCTGCCAGCCGAGGAGCAGGCGCGGCCGCGGCGCCATATTGCGGCCCTCAGTGGCCGCGACCGAGTCATGGCCGAGACCTACGGTGAGGGTGGTGGGCCGAAGCTAGGGGCTGGGGTCTGGGCCCAGAGAGGATGCGGCCTGTGGAATGGGGCGGGGCTTGACGTTAGGGGGCGGGGTCTGATGTTATGGGGGCAGGGCCTAAGTGGATGCTGGGAGGGGCTTAATGGGTCCGGGGCTGAGCTTAATCTATTTGGGTGGAGCCTGAAGGTCTGGTGAGTGGGTTAAAGAGTTCTTGGGCGGGATTTGAGGCCGCCGGTCATGATTTGTGCGTAGGCCTTGAGAGAAGAGGTGGGCCTTCAAGTATTGGGGCGGAGCTTGAGTGAATGGGGCAGGGCTAACTTGTGAATGGCAGGGGTCGGGCTTTACTGACTAGAGGGAACCCTGAAGGGATGTCCTGGACTCTGGGTCTGATCTGGTGTGAGAGAATGGGGTTGGGGATGGGTTGTCCTTGAGTTAGGGGTGAGACTTAGTGGCAAGGGTGGGGCTTAAGCTTGAGAATAGGGGGCAAGGTCCTGGGCAGAGGGTGGGAAGGAGAGGTTTGGAAATGGAAAATCTGTATTTATGTACAAGGGGGGAGGGGTGACAGGGTGCGGTAGAAAACTCTGGTTTAGGAGTCAGAGGGAGCTGCATTCATTCAACAAATATAGAAAAGCAGAGGGAACAAGAGCAAAGACCCTGTAATGGGAACCAGCTTGTCATTTTTCAGGGAATAGACTGAAGACCAGGGGCCATAGTGCAGTGAATGAGTCAAAGGGAGGAGGTGAAGTTAAGAGTGGCAAGGACTAGATTGTAGTCCTTGATTAAATGGCTTTGAAGAGGCTTTAGCAATGATTTTGGACTCGAACCTTTTAGCCCGTGTTCCAATCCCAGCTCTGCCTACCTGTGTGACCAAGTCAGTTAACCTCTCTGGCCTTAGTTTACTTAGAAAATGGTGCTAATTTCTAGTATGCCTCCTCTGCAGAGTTTTCCTGAGGATTAAGTGAGCTGTTGATGTTAAGTAAAGACCTTTAGAACTGTTCCTAGCACATGGTAAACACTATGTAAGAGTTTTCCGTTACTGTTGTCTGTTGCTCAGTTTCTGCCTGTGTGTGTTTCTCTCGCTCTGTGACTTTCTCTTAGTTTTCATCTTTTTCCTTGTATCTTTCTCTCCCTGTGGGTATCCCTGATTTTGGCTCCATCTGCTCAGACTTCCTCTTCAAATTCCTGGTGATCGGCAGTGCAGGAACTGGCAAATCATGTCTCCTTCATCAATTCATTGAGAATAAGTGTGAGTTTCTGTCAGTGGTCCCGGGAGCATTGATCTGTGGGTATGGGCATGGTGTGGGCAGCTGGTGGGATGGGCAGGGATGTCCATAGGTATAACTCCAGTGCTTGCTGCTTGGTCCTTGTCTTGGTGTATGCCCTTTGTAGGTTCTCCTTGACCTCAGTCAGTCCAGCAGTAAGAATGGGTTTGTAGAGACTGAGGAGGCCTTGGAGATGGGGGATCTTCTGAGCCCCTATACTGACTCCTCTCTCCTCCCCTACTCCCAGTCAAACAGGACTCCAACCACACGATTGGTGTGGAGTTTGGATCCCGGGTGGTCAACGTGGGTGGGAAGACTGTGAAGCTACAGATTTGGGACACTGCCGGCCAGGAGCGGTTTCGGTAGGTGGGCTGGGCTCCCAAGAGGTGGGGGGAGAGAGATAGATGTGTGTGCAGAGTCACTCAGACACAACAATAGGAGTCAGGAGACGAGAGGACAGACAAGGCAGAGGGAGAGAGATAGAAAGATACCATGTTAGCAGGTACATATAGCCAAGGAGAGAGGGAGTCCTGGAGAGGGAGAAAAACAGACAGTGAAAGGAAAAGAGATACAGAAAGGGAGGCTTGAGGGTGGAAACAAGGGGTAGAAATTCAGAGAGACACATTTAGAAAAAGAAAGAGAGAGACAGAGACTGAGAGCAAAGAAGAAAATGATAAAGGATACCTCCAGAAATAGAGGCAGAGAGAGACAGGGAGAGTTGAACAGGTGTAGCCGGAAAGATAGACAAATGGATGTGTTGTGAGAAAGAGAAATGTGTAGGGCTCAGTACACAATAGGTCTTCAGGAAACATCTGCAGAAAAGTTGATAGACACATAGGAACACTGTGAGAGAGTCTGAGATACAGAGACAGAGTGTGAAACAGGGAATTCAGTCCATGGAGAAGTGTGGTCTCTGAGCAGCACTTAGTAGCTTCTTTTTTTTTTTTTTTTTTAAAGATGACCGGTAAGGGGATCTTAACCCTTGACTTGGTGTTA
>NW_007730785.1:29256-52446 GCF_000696425.1 Galeopterus variegatus | reverse complement strand
TCAGCACCACGCTCACCCAGTGAGCAAACCAGCCATCCCTATATGGGACCCGAACCCGGGGCCTTGGTGTTATCAGCACCGCACTCTCCCGAGTGAGCCACGGGCCGGCCCAAGTAGCTTCTAAATTAGTATTTGTGTGTTGATTCATCACATGAGGTGCATAGAGCACAGAGACAGAGAAGATGAGGGAGAGATGGGTGTGTGTCATGGGCTGGGTTCACAGTAAATGCTCAATAAATTCTTGTGGAATGATTGTATGAGTTCCAGAATGACCCAGACTGGTGTAACAAAGAAATGCAGAGAGTTGGCTACAATGGGAAGGTGGCTTCAACTTGACACAGCAGGAGAGGGACAAGCAGATGTTGTATAGTATTTGGCCAATCTGGGGCAAAGGGAAGATGCTCAGGAAATGTTGATTGAATGAATGAATGAATAGGAAGGCAAAGGTGAGAATGAGAGAGCCAGATACAGAGAGAAACAGAGAATTAAAGACACACAGAAGAGAGAGAGAGAGAGAAAGAAACAGACCAGTGAAGAGATAGAGGAAGACAGGCACACAGAGAGAGAGAGACAGAGGCTCACAGAGGCAGACAGACAGACAGTTCAGTGAGAGAAACTGAGAGAGACAGAAAGACTGTGAGGCAGAGAGAGAAACTGTATCGTGACCAGACCAAGGCAAGATTTGGGGGAATAGGCCAGCAGTGAAGGGGGGCCTCCAAACCACCAGTCTCTCTCTGCAGAGAGGGACAATCTCAGGGGAGACCCCAGCCTTGGGGGTGACTGGGTCCCCTGGCCCCACAGGTCGGTGACACGAAGTTATTACCGAGGGGCGGCTGGAGCCCTGCTGGTGTACGACATCACCAGGTGGGTGCACAGAGTGGGCAGGGTGGGGCATGGGGGGCCCTTCTCCTGCACCACCTCCCACCTCTCTCCCTTTTTACAGCCGAGAGACGTACAACTCGCTGGCTGCCTGGTTGACTGACGCCCGCACACTGGCCAGCCCCAACATCGTGGTCATCCTCTGTGGCAACAAGAAGGATCTGGACCCTGAGCGTGAGGTCACTTTCCTGGAGGCCTCCCGCTTTGCCCAGGAGAATGGTGAGGGCTGTGTGTGGGCCAGTGGGAATGGGGGACAGAGTGGCAGAGGGGTCAGGCAGTCTGCTGGGACCTGTGGGCCTCCTGGCTTTTTTAATAGCTGTGCCCAGCAGGGGAACATGGAGGTTCAGAGGTCTGGGTTCAAATCTAAGTGTTGCCACATTTGAGCTGTGTGTCCTCTCTGATCCTCAGTTTCCTCATCTGGAAAGTAGGATCACAATGTTTCTGCCTCACAGTGTGCTGTGATGGTTAAGGGGCAGTCATCCATGAAAAGCCCTCGGCACCTTCTAGGACCCCCTAGTGCGGGTGCTACATTAATATTGGGTGCTCAGAAGGTTTCAACAACCATGGGGAGGTGGTGCAGGGTTCTGGTTTAAGGTAGAGATTGCAAACTCGGATGCCTCTAGGGGACAGGCACATTTTGTGAATAAGGGAGATGAGATGAGGTAGACCCCAGGGTAACAGGCACTGGTGCTAAGCGGGTGGAGAGGACTGACAGGCCATGTCAAAAGGTTTGCCAAACCAACCATATCTGCTGGCTTGGGATCTGCCCATGTTCCCCCATTTTGTTACCTCCAGGTTTAGAGAAGGTTTTGCCATTAGAGAGATGTGGGTTTGAATCCTGGCTCTAACTTACTTACTGTGAGTTCTTGTCATGTGGCTGATGAGTGGGCCTGTGCCTGTGCTAGAAGGTGCTGGGGACACAGTGATGAAGATAGCCCTAGCTCAGCCGTCAGGGGGCCCACAGTCCTGTAGGTAGGGTGGGGTGGAACAGACCCATTTCCAGACAGTGACAGCCCAGAGAGGTCACAGTCGGATGAGGAAGCCCAGGGAGAGGGGTTAGGGCCGGGATGGGGTAGGGGGCATAGAAAGCTGTGGGAGCCCCAAGGAGGCACCTGACCTAGCCTGGGAGGTCAAGGAGGAGGAGCAGTGTGAGCTGAGCTCTGAAGGCAGAGCTAGGTGGGTAGATGGGGAGGGGGATATTCATGGTAAGGGAACAGCATGTGCAGAGGTGTGAGGTGAGGGCAAATGTGGCTGGAAAGTTTGAGGACCAGAATGAGAGTCTGCGGGTGAGGGTTGGAGTGGGGATGGGGACTGACTGAGGCCCTAACACTTGGAGGGTCTGCCTCCCAGAGCTAATGTTCCTGGAGACCAGCGCTCTCACGGGTGAGAACGTGGAGGAGGCTTTCCTGAAGTGTGCCCGCACTATCCTCAACAAGATCGACTCAGGTGAGGCCCCTGATGGATCAGAGTGGGAGTGGAAGGCAGGGAGTCTCCAAGGGACCAGTCCTGACCTCTCCTCCTCTCCACAGGTGAGCTAGACCCCGAGAGGATGGGCTCAGGCATTCAGTACGGTGATGCTTCCCTTCGCCAGCTTCGACAGCCTCGGAGTGCCCAGGCCGTAGCCCCTCAGCCCTGTGGCTGCTGAGACCTGTCGAGCCAGGTGGGACACTGGGGGTTGGGGGTGGCAGGGATGGTCTGGGAAGGGGGAGCATGGAGCAGAGACAGTGACACAGAAAATGTGATGGCAAGAGAAACAGTGAGAGGGAAAGATGCAAAAACACATGAGTGAAAGGAGCTATCTTCCCCACCACAGGGAATCCATCTGTCTTCTCCAGCCCCAGGCCACTGCCAGCTCTCTGCCCTGGATCTGACCCTCTCATTCATAGTTCTTCAACTATTTATTGAGTGCTTACTGTGTGCCAGGCCCTGTTCAAGGCACTGGGGATACAGCAGTGGGTAAAACAGACCAAAAAATCCTGTTGTGATGGAGCCAACATTCGCTTGGGAGGAGACAGACAATAAGCAAGATACATAAGGGCCGACTCCGTGGCGCACTCGGGAGAGTGTGGCGCTGGGAGCGCAGTGGCGCTCCCGCCGTGGGTTCGGATCCTATATAGGGATGGCCGGTGTGCTCACTGGCTGAGCGCGGTGTGGGTGACACCAAGCCAAGGGTTGCGATCCCCTTACCGGTCACAAAAAGGACAAAAAAAAAAAAAAAAATACATAAGTAAATTATATAGTAGTTAGGGAGTTAAGAGCTGTGGAGAAAAATAAAGCAGGGCAACGAGGGGTGGGGAGGGTGGAGAAGTGCCATTTTAAACAGATGATGAAGGAAGCCTCACTGAGAAGGTGATATTTGACCAAAGACCTGGAGGAGGTGAGGAGAAAGGAGTCCCGTGGGGATCTGGGGCAATTGTTCTAGGCAGAGAGAAGATCAAGTGCAAAAGCCTGGAGGAAGATTCATGCCTGGCGTGGGTGAGGGAGACCGTGGAGGCCAGTGCGGCTGGGGTGGAGTATGAGCATGTGTGATGGTGGGGTACAGCAGGAGATGTAGTCGGGGTGGGGGGAAGCAGATCAGTTAGGGTCAGTGGGCCATGGGGACTCTGGCTTATACCCTGGGTAGGATGGGAGCCACAGGTGACTTCTGAGCAGAAGAAGGGCAGGATCTGATTCGGGTGTTCACAGGGTCACTGTGGCTGCATATAAGGAAGAAACGGGGGGGAGGGGGATTGGGGTGGCTGCTGTAAAATTGGGGTGAAAGATGATGGTGGACAGGACCGGGGGGTGGGCAGAAGAGGGGTTGAGAAGTAGACAGGTTCTGTATCCTCTCTGGTCTCTCTGTCTCCTGTCTTGTCCCCTCTTGATGTAGCCACTGGGTCTTTCTAAAACATAGTCTACTCCTGTTCCTCCTGTTTGAAACCATTTATGTTCCCAGGGTCCATGTGACACAGCTGAAGCTCCTCAGCCTGGTGTTTGACCCTCTGCTGGGATTGGCCCCTGCCAGCTTCACCTGCCTCACCTCACGCTCTCCCCACCTCTCATGCCACTCCACCCACACTGAAGTTCCTTCCTTTTTTCTGGGTCTTTTGCTCATGCTGTGCTCTCTGGAACACCCTTTCTTCCCTCTTTTTCCTGGAAACCTCCTCGCCTCATCCAGGAAGTCTTATTTGTCCCTCCATACTTGGTCCAAGCTCCTTGAGAGGCTTGTAAGACTACAGAAATTGGTCCCATCCCCACCTATGTGGGTGTGTGTCTGTCTTGCCAATTCTCCCCTCTGTACTTCATGCCCAACCCCTCCCAGCCTTTTTTTTTGGCAGCTGGCTGGTAGGGGATCTGAACCTTTGACCTCGGTGTTATAAGACTGCACTGCTTTAACCAACTGAGCTAACTGGCCGGCCCCTCTCCCAGCCTTTGGCAGCTCCAGGCAGCTGTGGGGAAAAGTGGTTAGACTTTGGATCTACTTTGAAGACAGAGCCAACATGACTTCCTGATGGAATGGATGTGGAATTTGAGAGAGAGAGGGTGGGGGGGAGAGAGAGAGCGGGGGAGAGAGAGAGAGAGGAGTCAAGGATGAGTTCTTCAGAGAGTGCTTTCTTTTCCTTCCAAGACTTTATATCTGCTGTGTATGGGCCTTGGTTTCCTCATCTGTAACATGGGGCCAATAATACTACCTGCCTCCTATGGGTGTTGAGAAGGTTACAGAAGTTAATTCATATAAAGTGCTTAGAATACGGTCTGGCATTCAGTAAAGACTCGATAAACGAGTGCTGTCTTATTTTCCTTATCCATCTTTTTTTTTGTGTGTGGCTGGCCTGTGCGGGGATCCAAACCCTTGACCTTGGTGTTATAACGCCGTGCTCTAACCAACTGAGTTAACTGGCTAGCCCTCCTCTTATCCATTTTAAAAACTCTGGGCTGTGCAGAAATGGGTGGGTGGGTGTGTATTCTTCACCTCAAGACTTAGCATAGAGTCTGTTTTAGGGTTTGCCCTCAGTGGATCAAATGTAATAAGACAATGCTTTTTCAAACTTATTGACTGTCATCTGCGGGAGGAAATATATTTTATATGTTGACCTAATATAGTCACACCCACATATAAAACTCAAACCCATGTTTTCCTACCACCAATATTCCTTTTTGGTTTTGGCAGCTGGCTGGTACGGGGTCTTTCTTTTTTTAATTGTGATGAAATTCACATAACAAATTTAGCCATTTCAAAGTGTACAATTCAGTGGTATTCAGTACATTCACAATGTTGTGCAACTGCCATCTCTATCTAGTTCTAGGACATTTTCATTACTCTAAAAGGAAACGCTATACCTATTAACCTATTAAAGCAGTCACTCCCCATTTCCCCCAGCCACTGGCAACCACCAATGTGCTTTCTCTCTATGGACCAATGTTTTTTGTTTGTTTTTTTTTGCGGCTGGCCAATACTGGGATCCGAACCCTTGATCTTGGTGTTGCTAGTACCACACTAATGAATGAGCTAACTGGCCAGGCCTGGACCAATAATCTTATTACATATGTTGCACTCTGATATTTTCTAATCTGTTTTATTACATTTGAATAAAAAATTAGTCAAGGCCCACCAAACTGATTTCCCCACTCACTAATCCATTGCTGCACATTAGAATCACTGGAGAGCTTTAAAAGCTACTGATGCTCAGGCCTCACCCCAGAGATTCTGAAGTGATTTTGGCATTTCTAGAAGCTCCCAGGTAATGCTATATCAGCCAAAATGAGAATTGCTAACCTAATCTATCTCCCCAGTTTGGAAAACACTGGAATGAAACCTGGAGCTAGAGTGATCCATAAATGTAGAGGGACAGAGAAAGACAGAAATGTGGGGACATAATATTTAGACACTGAAATGTCCCTTTACAGACTCAGCTCTCTGAGGCAGATAAACAGGGAGATGCAGGTACCCTCAAAGAGAGAAAGCCAAAATTAGCTGCAGACCAAGTCAGGCAGAAGAAACACTGGGAGAAAGAGAAGGGTATGGACAGACATAAATCAGAGGGCAGGAAGATACCTAGAAATGAGACAGACTCCAGCTGGACAGACCTAGGACCCCTCCAGGTCACCACACTCTTTTGTTTCAGCTCACATGTTCTCCAGGACCAGCCCTGCTCTTTCGACTGGGGCCCAGACCCAGGCCCCAGGAGGCCATGCCCCAACCTGCCCTGGCCCTGAAGAAGCTGTCCTGCCACCTGTCCCCTTTCCCTGGCCTGGTGGGGCCTGGCTTAGGGGCAAGACTGAGCCATGGGGGAAGGGGGAACCCATACCTGCTGCTGCTTCCTCTGTCTTGGCTAACCTCTGTCCCCCCACCGAACCCCTAACCATACCCTAAGAGCTCCCAGAGCCTGAGACCAGGGCCATTTGGCCCCAACTCCCCTCCTGGCCCTGCTGTTGCGAGTACGTGTTATTTATTACCTGGAGGCCTGTCCCGTCTCCACTTACCCCCATAAAGCATTGTTTACACCTGTGTCTTGGCCTCTATCATTTTGGGATGTCAGGCAGATGGAAGAGGTCCCTGATGGAAGAATCATGTGTCATGGTATTTGGGTGCCATATTTCTGGGTTGGACATGGTGTAGGGGTACACTGAAAGCGCACCATGACTCAGGTGGCTATTGTGGATGGAGGGAATTTGTTACCGAGTGGATACTTTTATGACAACGTGTGTTCAAGACTGGTAACACCGATGTCACTGTGTTTGTGACGTGTGTATGAGTGTTTCCAATATGTGTGTGTGGGACAGTGTAGGAATTTGTGCTGCTTGTGTGTGTGACACTGTTGCATGTGACTACTCTGTGTCCTTCGTGATTGTACTGCCCAGGCTGGTGGTATTTGGGAAACCAAGGCCAGGGAATGGGAATTTGGCCCTATGGGTGGGCTCTGGGTTTGTGCCTGGTTTGACCTATGCATGTCTGATGCCTGAAAGTCCCAAGCAGTGACCCACAACCGTGTGTGTGCCTGTGCATGTGTGCCTCTGAAATCTGTTGGTGTTTTGGTGTGAATTTGGCTTTTATACACCTGTGTGTGACTGTGACCGAGTACCCCTGAGGACTGTGGGCCCTGTGCAACCCTGACTTGTGCATTCTTGATACTGGTGTGTATCTCCTTTTGCCCATGGGCAGGTGTGTATCTCCTTTTGCCCAGTGCAGGTGAACCACTGACCCCCTCATATGGTCTGCCAGGGACAGATGCGGCCCCGAGGACACGCCCAGCTGCTCTGCCCGGCTTGTCGCGCTCCCACCCCAAGTTGGCTTTAACTCACGCCGCGGAGGGGGCGGGGCATTCAAAATGACCTTATCGGTATAGTCCTCCCAGGCGGGGTGGCCTAAGTGTTCATGAAGAGACGTAGCTGTCCCTAGTTACTATATTGACTCCCAGTTGTCCCGAGGGGGCAGGGCGGAACGGGTCATGCAAGTATAATGCATTTGCGCATCCCTTTTAGGCCGCTGTCTCTTCTCTCAAGGACGTCCCGCACTCTCTTCTCCGTTATAAAAAGTACTTATGTAAATTGCTGACGTACGAATTTACATACATTTCCCAACTGACTGCGCAGCCATTTCTCAATTTCTCGCCCCCATTCTTAGGCCGTGAGGAGGAGCTGCCCGTATAAATGAAATATCTGCATGCCACGCCCCAACCCCGCTACGCGTCATTCCGTAGCTTTCTCGGGTTGGAGGGGGTGGGCTTAGCCATGTAAATCACTTCATTTACGTGCCCCTCCCACGCCGTTTGGCTTAACTTGCACAGAAACGCGCCCTCCATTATCCAGCCCAACTAACTGCGTTACTCTTCCAGCTCAAAAGGGGAGGGAAGAATGCAAACGAGCCTCGCGTCGGCTGCGGACCCACTCCTTTCTCCAAAGGGGTTTTCTGAATTTCCTCACAGGGCCCTATGGGCTCGCGCCTGCGCAATCACCGTCTCCTCCTCCTGGGCCCGGTCACGTGCCCGCTGGGCGAGGCGGGGGCGGAGCGTCGTGTGTTGGGGGGGCGGGGTATGGATCGCTGTGCGGCGCAGGGCGGCTGGCACAAACGGCGGCGCCGGGGCCGGAGGAAAAAGCTCGGTGAGGGGGGTCGCAGGGACTCAGGGGAGCGGGGAAGAGAAGCAGCCCGAGCCGGGGCGGTGGCGCGGGGCGGCCGGGGTGTGGGGCGCGCACCGGGGCACGCCCTGGCTGACTGTGGCGACCCCTGGAAGGGGGTGGGGGTGGGGTGGAGTGGGGGAGGGACCGCGCGTTGGGCAAGTTGGATGCCGGCAGTTGGGGGAGTTGGGGTGGGAGCGGGGAGTGCGCGTCGGGGAGAGGCTGAGGGGAGGGGGCATGGGGTCTGAGCGGCCCGTAGGCCTTGTCTCGGTCGCCTACGGTACCCCGACGGGGCCTCGGGGCCCGCACCGAAGAAGGTTGGGAAGGGGGCGCTTTTTTCCTAGTCCTGTCTCCGAGTGCGTAAACCCTCCTCCGCCCTTCCCTCTGTCGCTGTGGACCCTCCTCCCGAGGCTCCCTTCCGTCTGTCTGTCTGTCCGAGGACCTCCCTTCCGTGTGGGTGTGTGTCCACCCCCAGCGTGCTTCCTTCTGTCGGGCTCAGGTCGACCCCACCACCCACCCCGTTGTGTCTGGCCCTCTCAGGGCCTCCCTCCCAGCTTCCCTCTGGTCTCTTTTGCTGTCTCTGGGCCCACCATTCTCTTTGTCTCTGCACCTCCAGTTTCCTCTTTTGACTTTCCCCCCAAAACTCTGGCTTTCTGGACCCCCCATTCCTTTTGTCTGTAGACCTTCACATTTCTGTATCTCTCTGGAACGCCCAGGCAGAACCCTTCCGAATACTTGTTTCCAGCCCTCCACCATTCTTTTTCTACCTGAGATCCCATCTCTCTTCTCTGTCTATCCTACAGCTCCCACCACAGTCGTCTGTCTTTGGGTCATCTACCCAGCCTTTCTCCTCCAGCTCCTCCCCCTCACTGTCCCTTGTCTATCAGCTAGTCCCCTGCCCCCACCCACCAGTTCTCAGGACCTTCTCCCCCGCTTGCCCTCAGGATGGGGGGGTCTCTATAGCCAACTCTGTCCTGGGTGTCTTCCTCTCCATTGCCCATACCACCACTCCTCACTCCTTCCCCCAGCTTGCCTGTGCCTCTAGCTCCTCTCACATCCCTTTTTCTCTCTCTTCCTCCAGCTACCCTGACGAGTCCCTTGCCAAGCCCCTAGGGACGGCAGAGGACTTGGGGACCAGCAAGCACCCCCAGGGCACGAGAAGAGTCCCCGCTGCCTGCCCTGCCTCACCCTGCCCCACGCCAGGCCCGGCGGCCCCCGGCTGCATCAAGTGGAGGAGGAGGCAGAGGAGGGTGGCACCATGGGCCTGGGCCGTGCCCTCCATGCCCGGGGGATGAAGACATTGCTGCCATGGACAGCCCATGCCAGCCACAGCCCCTGAGTCAGGCTCTCCCTCAGTTGCCAGGGTCTGTGTCAGAGCCTTTGGAGCCTGGACGAGCCAGTATGGGGGTGGAGAGTTACCTGTCTTGTCCCCTGCTACCCTCCTACCACCATCCAGCAGCACTTGGTGAGGCCTCGGCGGGGAGTGGGACTCCCAGAGCCACAGCCACCTCTGCCAGCCCCCTGCGGGAGGGCTTCGGTGGGCAGGATGGTGGTGAGCTGCGGCCGCTGCAGAGTGAAGGTGCTGCAGCACTGGTCACCAAGGGGTGCCAGCGACTGGCGGCCCAGGGCGCCCGGCCTGAGGCCCCAAAACGGAAATGGGCAGAGGATGGTGGGGATGCCCCTTCACCCTGCAAGCGGCCCTGGGCCAGGCAAGAAAACCAGGAGGCAGAGGGGGAGGGTGGCATGGGCTGCCGAGGCGGCAGTGGCAAGGCAAGTGCCGGACCAAGGGAGGAGGCATTGCCCTCCGCCCTGGAGCGCTTGGCTCTGGACTATATTGTGCCCTGCATGCGGTACTATGGCATCTGCGTCAAGGACAGCTTCCTGGGGGCGGCACTGGGCGGTCGTGTGCTGGCCGAGGTAGAGGCTCTGAAGCGGGGTGGGCGCCTGCGTGATGGGCAGCTAGTGAGCCAGCGGGCTATCCCGCCGCGCAGCATCCGTGGGGACCAGATCACCTGGGTGGAAGGCCACGAGCCAGGCTGCCGTAGTATAGGTGCCCTCATGGGCCACGTGGACGCTGTGATCCGCCACTGCACTGGGCAGCTGGGCAACTACATCATCAACGGGCGTACCAAGGTAAGGCAAGGTCTGCTGTGGAGGGGCTTTGCACCACTTTTGTTTGTTGGGTGCCTGTGCTCTGGGTACAGGTGGAGACAGGAATCTGGGATCCCAAAAGGCTTTAGACAGCCTAAATGGAGAGGGTACACTTACCTGTGGGTACTCTGGGTGTCCTCCCTATGGACCTTAGTTTGTGCACCTGTAAACCAGGGATTTGGCCTGGAGCTACAGAGGTTCTTGATCTTGCTAGGAATCCTCCTGAAGAAGCTGGTGAGAGCTGCTGACATTTAATCCCCATTGCTGTGTGTGGGCCATGGTGGGGTTCATGGCCCTCGATATCTGTTTATGGGCCACAGACCAAGAACAGCCAGTGTAGACAGGCACACATTTTTGCCTCTGTCCCTGTCCTCGTCTTTTTCTGTTCCCTGTCCCCCCATCTGTTTTTGGTCTGTCCATCCTACCTGGTTCTCCCAGGCCGGAAAGCAGAAGGCAGAGGGGGAGGGTGGCAGTGATGAAGTGAACCCCAGGTTGAGGGAGGGGGTGCGTCTGGGCCTGCACTGCGTTACGTCCTGTGTGCCTACTATGGCATCTGCGTTGAGGAGGGGGTGCGTCTGGGCCTGCACTGCGTTACGTCCTGTGTGCCTACTATGGCATCTGCGTTGAGGACAGCTTACTGGGGGTGGGGTGGCATTGGGTAGCTGCCTGCTGGCCTAGGTGGACCTCCTGTCCTCATCTCGCCCACCCCTACCCATCCTAGTTTCTGTCCTCTGTCCCTTCTGCCCCTTTTGTCAGTTCATCCCTGGTCTCTTCCCTTGATCCTTTGCCTTTTTGTGTCTGTTCTTGGTCCTCCGCTCCTTTTTTCTTTAACCTTTTTTTGGATCCTGGGCCTTTTTGAGAATCTGCCAAAAACCACAGAACCTCTCAAGAAAAATGCTTATTTGAATGGAGTTTACGGCAGTTGTCAGGGCCTTATGGGCCTCCACCTGCCAATTCAAGAACCAGGGGCCAGAAGCTCTGCACAAGATGATGGCCCATAGGGCCTTTCTGGCCTGTTGACATGACAGTTCTCTTCATGGAAAGGTGTGAGGGCCCTGGCCTTGGGTCCAAGGCTTGCTGTTATGGACAAGGCCCTACAGGGAGTGCCCAGTGCTCAGCACAACCAATGCCTGGCTGATGGCATTGGCTGTGTTCTGCCCTGCGGGCTTGAGGCTGTGCTCCTGGTGTCCCCTCCTTCCTCCCTCAGATCCCATCTTGGGTTCTGCCTCTGTGTAGCTTTCCTCAGGCTGGAGCTGGCTTGTACCAGGGCTCCCCCGGGGCTGAGGCCTGTTTCCTCCCCACCCCAGCTGGAACTTGTCCTACTTCCCTCTCCCTCCCGTTACTTGATAGCTGGAGAGCCAGAGCCGGCCCCTCCCTGGGCTTGGCTCCTGTGCAGGCGAGATCAGTGTGGCCGCCCTGGCTCAGTATCTTTACCCTGGGTACTGAGCACCTTCACCGGGGGTTGGCTGTACTCACAGAACAGAGGTTGCCAGGAGACCAGAAGAGCTGAGTGGGCCTTTGTGGGACACTGCTCTAAGCCTCAGTTTGTACATCCACACAATGGGAGCACCAGATTAAGCCCCCAACTGGTCTGTGGCAGTTTTGAGGGGGGGAGGGTAGAGGCTGCAGATCTCTTTCTTTCTGTTTGGTGCCTCTGGCTCCTACCTTGGATGTGATTGGGGACAGGGCCCTGGCTAGGATTGGGAAGGGGAGAGTTATTGGGACTCTTTTTTAGCCCTCGGTGACTCTTATTGCTCTGGGTAGGTAAGAACAGGCCAGGCTGGAAGGGAAGGGAGGGGGAGGAGTCAGCCCAATCAGTGGAGTTCCTCTGAGGTCCTTCCCTCTCTTCCCTAGTGAGACACCAACTTCAGGCTTCCCTGCCTTCAAAGGGCCACATCCGGACTCCCTCTCCAGGCTCTGGAGTAAGGCTGTGGGGTGCTGAAGCAGGCGGCTGCAGTCGGGGCATGGATCACCAGCATGGCTAGGGCTAGCAGTAACCTGCGTCTTGGGTGGAGTGCCCGTGTCGTCCTACCTTCCCTACTCTTCCTGGCTCCTCTGCTCACTTGACCTGCAGATGGGAGAACTGACTTCTGCTGGTGTCAAGGGCTACCAAAGGGAACCCTGGGGAGGGTCCAGGTGTTTTGGTTTGCTCCTTTTAAGAGCACGATTGGAGGTAGGGCCTGCTGTCATTGGCTCAGTCACTGGCTTCTGACTGGGGTGCATGTATGAGTAGTGGTAGTGGTGGGGTTCTTGACACATTGTCACCAGTTATATTGAACTCTTACAGTCTCCTGCCTGTGATCCCATCTGCCCCTTCCCTGAGATGGAAGAGATAGCAAGTTTCTTTGTCACTCTGCCTGTTAGTCTATGAGGGCTGAGGCTTTCCCTCTTGGGGCAGGAAATAGATGCTTTTACCTGGGGCCAGAGGATGCTTCCATCCCCCAAGGTGTGTATGTAGCGGGGAAGGGTAGGGCTTTAAATGGCAGGTTTCTGTTTTTGTGCCCAGCTTTCGTGCCTAAGTCCTGCCTGCATGGTGGGAGACCCTGTGTGAGAGTGCCCAGGGCCTGACAGCGGGAGGTGGGGTAGGGTTCAGAGGAGGGCTCTCAGTCAGCAGATTCTGCACTGGGCACTGGGGAGACAGACCTGGCCCCAGGGGCTTCCATGGGATTGCTTTTCAGACCAATACGAGGTAAACAAGTGCTTGTGCTGATTTCATGTTGAGAGGAGTGGAATGGGCAGTCTGTTAGAGTACTCAAGGTGACCCTTGACCGAATTTTGAATAACAGGGAGGACCAAGGGAAAATTGTCCAGGCAGGTGCAAAGACCTTGAGGTGGGGATGAGCTAGTCCTGTTGAGGCTTGGAGCAGAGTGATGGGAATAGTAGATGAGGTTGGTGGAACTTGTATTTTCTTGGAATGCAATGGAGAGTTGAAGAAAAGGGTCTCTCTGTCTGCTGTGTGGGAATGGATTGTGGGGAGAAGAAGGTGCAGCTGGACCCCTTCCCCCACCCATCTGTGTGCAGAACCAGTGTAATCTCTGACTGCATTCCTAACTGGGGAGGCCTTGCCCATCTCTAATCAGTGACTCACTGATTCCCAGCCACCCTGGCCACGGCCACATTCTTTCCTCCTAGTAAGGTGGTTGCTCAGAGCACCAACCTATCTGCAGGGAGTGAGCATTGCAAAGAATGTTCTCTCTCTTGACCTCCAGGGGGTTTAGGGGCCTGGGTTATTCCTGGGTGCCTTTTCACTAATTGCATCCTGGTGTTGCCAGAGAGAAGGTTGGCTGGCCACTGCTGGGTGGCCTTAGATGGTGGCAGCCCCTCTGGCCTCTTTCCCAGGGCAGGTTCTGCGGTGCTTCGGGTGCACATGGTTATTGCAGAGCAGTTTCACATCCACACTGAGGTGAGCCCTGGGAATAACATGTTGGGAAGAGTCCTGGGAGAAGAATGAGGTTTGAATCTCCTGGCCTGCCATGGAGTGCTTGGCAGGCTTCCTGTTTTGGCAGTAGTCACTGATCTGTTGGATCATGGATGATTATCTCAGGGCTATCTTGTTGGGCTGGGCTTATAGTATAGCTGAGCATTAGTGGGGAGCAGCAGTTAGTAGAGTTGTACCTGAGTGGAGGGGTCAAGCTATATGGTCCTCAGCTGGCAGGAAGCTAAAGGGTCCTCATGCTAGTCCTCTAGTTGCCTACTACCTCATGTGGCCTTCCAGTGGCTTTGGGCAGAGGGTGGGACAGGGATGTTTTTTATTTTTAAATGGGATTTCAGCCTGTGCTTTGGTTCTCCATCATGTGGCAGGCACTTTGCTGGGTGTCTTCCCAGACATTTGTCATCTTATTCAATTCCCACAACCTGAAGTAATTGTCAGCTCCATTTCACGGATGAGGAACCTGAGACTGGGAAGTTAAGTTACCTGCCTGATGTCACAGCTTGTGTGGCAGCACTGAGACTTGAACCAGGGAATTGGGTCTGCAAAAGTGGCTGGGCCCTTTCCTTTACACCACAGCCACCTTTCTGTCTGTTCCCTGATGACAAGCATCTTGGCGCTCTGACCTGCAGCATGGTCAGGGCTGGGCCAGGAGAGTGGCAGCCATCAGGCAGAGGAGACAAGAACCCTGTAGCCAGACCTTCGCATACAGAATCCAAGATTTGTAGTGAGTTCTGTTAGATCTTTGGGGTTCTGGAACCTCCAAAGTTATGTTCTTGGAGGGGTTAATTACTACTGCTGTAAACAGAGAGGGTGTTTATTAACCCCATTTTACAGATGAGGTAGTTGAGGCCCATTCAGGTGATGAGACTTGTCCAAGGTTACCCAGCAAGTTATTCTTGCAGTTGGAATTAGATCTTACTTTCTATTCAGACTCTAGGTTTTGGTTCCTGTTCAGTTGTATATGAGACATTTAGTTTATTTAGTGGGGAGTCTTTGTAGTCAAGGACAGTGGTTCTCAACATTGCTGCATATTAGAATTACCTGGGGAACCTTTAAAAATTCCAGGCTCCACCTCAGACCATGTACATGAGAACCCCTGAGGTGGGCCTGGACATCAGTGTCTCATTGTTCCCCAGGTGATTCCACTCTGCAGTCAAGGGCAAGAATTCCTGGTTCAGGGCTGTGAGGCCACGTGCCTGCACACCTGAAAATGTTTAAATTGGTTTTGCTCTACTAAAAGGTCTGAGGTGGGGTTGTGGTATCTTTAAAAAACGAAACCTCAGTTACTCATTGAGCCCCATGTGGGTGCCAGGCTCGGGGTATGTGTGTAGGGAGAGTGGGCTGTCGAGGCCCAGGAGCTGAGGTTTCTGGAGGACTTGGGAATGGGGTCTTGGCTGAAAAAGGAGAAAGTCTCTTGGGGCTGGAGCCCTGGGAGCCCAGGAAAGACAAGGGGCAGGGAGGGGTGAGAAAGGAGGTAATGGCTGCTTCCCCGAGAGGTCCCTACCAGGCTTCAGTAAACCCACCTCCCTCCATCTCTGCCAGGCCATGGTGGCGTGTTACCCAGGCAACGGGCTGGGATACGTGAGGCACGTTGACAATCCCCACGGCGATGGGCGCTGCATCACCTGTATCTATTACCTGAATCAGAACTGGGATGTTAAGGTAGGGTGTGGGGCTGGGGCGGTGTGCATCCCCTCCATTATCACTCCCAACTCAGATTCTAGCATTCTCCTCTTCCTCTTCTCAACCCGCAGTGGGCGGTGCTATCTGCAGGCTCTTCTTGGGAAATGGCACCTCCTCTCTAGCTGTGTGGTGGGAACTTCCCCCCGCTTCCGGGAATGGTGCTGTCTGCCCAGCCCCACCCGGCCTTGTAATGAACACTCTCCCTCTTTTCCTGTCTTTAGTAGCTTCCTGCCCATCTCCATGGCAATGCAGACTCAGGGCTGTCATTCATTTTAAGAGCCTGAGTGGTGGGAGGGAGTGATGTGTGCAGACTGTGCGCCCCCTGGTGGGCTTCTGGGGCACAGCGCAGTGCAAGGCAGGCTCCAGGTAGGACCAGCCAGCCTCATCCTCTGGCCTGCCCCCAGGTGCATGGCGGCCTGCTGCAGATCTTCCCTGAGGGCCGGCCTGTGGTAGCCAACATCGAGCCCCTCTTTGACCGGTTGCTCATTTTCTGGTCTGACCGGCGGAACCCCCACGAGGTGAAGCCAGCCTATGCCACCAGGTATGATCTGTACTTCTGGGGATGTGCTCAGGTGCTGCTCCTGTGCCAATAGTCTTGTCAGACCCTCAGAATCACTAGGGAGTGCTGAGTGCTGAGAGGGGGCTTAGGTGGGAACAGAATCAGGTATACAAAAGAGTGGATTCTAGTGTCACTATGAATATAAGTATGGTGGCTGGAATTACAGAAAACTGATCTCCAACTGCTCTGGTTCCCAGGTACGCCATCACTGTCTGGTATTTTGATGCCAAGGAGCGGGCAGCAGCCAAAGACAAGTATCAGCTAGGTACCTGCTTTCTCCTCCCTCAACACCTTCCTATTCCATGTACTCCACCAGGCCTCAAGCCACCTTCTCCACTCATCAGTCCCACCACTCATTTTTCCTTATCTCTGCCCACCTTCCCTAGACAGCCCACTCTCCTGGTATCCCCAGCATAAGCCCCATTTCTTCCTGTTCACCCCATCTTCCTAGGCCTTCCTTGATGACTATCTCCTGTCCCCTTCTCACCCCCAGCATCAGGACAGAAAGGTGTCCAAGTACCTGTATCACAGCCGACTACGCCCACCTAGTGGCCAGCCCCACAGCTGCATGGACAGACAACTTGCTCTGACTTCAGGCGAGCCTGGGCCCCGTGCCAGCAGCCCCCCAGTCTCGGGTGCCTGCTCCTTCCCCGCCACCACTGCTGCTTCTGATTTTGCCTCTGTCCTGCCTGGTGTGGAGGGCTCTGTCTGTCACTGAGGACCAAGGAGGAGGAGAGACCTCTGCTGCCCCATGATCGGGGCTGGGGTTGTGACCAGGGCAGGGGCCAGCATTGGGGGCTGCCATTACTGAAGCTGGGACCTGTGTCCTGCCCTGTCTAGTTATGCCCCCATTAGGTGTGGAGAGATGGGAGGAGGCATTGGCACCTCCCACCAGGATGCAGGATTTGGGGTTGGGGTGAGTCATGGCCTCTTGCTGGCAAAGGTTTGTGCGGGGGATATCCTCAAGCCCCTCTACTCCACCAGCCTGGAATGTGAAGTGACTCCCCAACCCCACTGGCCATGGCACCTTTTGGACTGGGCTGCTTGGGCAGGGTAAAAGGTGCCAGGAGGAGAACAGGTGTGGAAGTCCTGTCAGCCAAGAAAGAAGTAAAAGTTTACCTCAGAGCTGTGCACATTTGACTCCCTTTCTGTAATTAGACCTCTTCCATCTGCAGTTCAGGGCCTTTATTGAACAAGGGTGGTAAGGAAGTCGAAAGAAGTAAAAGTTTACCTCAGAGCTGTGCACATTTGACTCCCTTTCTGTAATTAGACCTTTTCCATCTGCAGTTCAGGGCCTTTATTGAACAAGGGTGGTAAGGAAGTCTGAGTGCCAGTGAGCCCAGGGTGGTGGAGCCTGACCTCAGCATGCCACCAGGCAGAGCTGGAATGCTGAGGGGACATTGTCGAGGCCAGTGCACTGTGGACTGAGGTCGATATTGGTAGGGTCCCCACAGGGAGCAAGCAGAATCTGCAGGATGGCCGTAAGGAAGAGGAAGATCTCTGAATGGGCCAGATCTGCGCCCAGGCACATCCTCTTTCCTGGGGATGCGGGTGAGCAGTGAGCACCCAGAGCACCCCATGCACCCCACGGCTGTTCCAGGCTGGTCCCCTCCCTCCCTGACCTGGACCTGGGGCAAAGGGCATGAAGGTGTCATTGCTCAGAAACTCGCCCCTGTCATCCAGGAAGTCGGTGGGGTTGAAGCAGTTTGGGTCCTTGAATTGAGTGGGGTCCTGGTGTGCAGATACAAGCAGGGGAATGACAAAGGTGCCTTGGGGGTACACACAACTCAGGTTACCTGCGGAACTGGGAGTGTGCGCACCTTATCCATGTAAGACACTTGAAAAGCCTATGAGAAGGGGGGCCTGATTTCCTTCATGCTCCAAGGGCCACTGATTGTCAATTTGTGCTGCTCATTCCCATTCCCTCTGATCTCAGCGAATAGGAGAGATTCTGTCTCTGGACCCTGCACAGATTCTCCAGGCTCGGTGGGCACCTTGGGCAGAAAGTGGCTGTGTAGGTGGGCTTGGCGGGTGAGGGTATGCTGCAGCCCCAGCAGCAGTACGCTGAAGTGCTGGATCTTGTGCAACATGGCGTTGGTGTAGGGCAGGCGCAGGAGGTCCTCCAGGCTTGGCACAGGCTTCTACCTACCAGAGCATCCAGTCCCGCTGCCTGCACCTTGGCTAGGGCCGGTGGAGGCTGTGAGCAGCGCTCTCCCTGGCATCCCAGCCATCCTTAAAACCCAGCCCCTCATCCCGGGTCTCTCCAGCTTACAGACCTGCTACCTCCGGGTACTTGAGCAGAATGAGGAGCCCATAACACAGGGTGGTACTCGTGGCCTCAGTGCCACTGAAGTAAAGGTTGTGCATCATCACCGTCTCCTCCTGGAAATGGCTCTCCGGGTCCTGCTGTTCCTGCGAGCAAAGGAGATAAGCACTGCGATGTGCCGGGCACCTGCTGGTGATCAGCATGGATAGGGTTTAGTTAGGGTAGCAGGGATTTGTACCTTATCCATTTGGTTGAGGAAGCAATCCATGAAATCGCTGGGCTTCCTGGGCTGCTGCGTCTGCCGATGCTGCTGTATTTGCTCAGAAACAAAGACCTGCAGCTCTGCCAAGTTTTGGAAAATTCGATGGTGCGGTCTAGGGAGCCAGGCCAGTAGGGAGGGGAAAACGTTGTATATCTGGGGAGACAGGATGTCAATAGGATCTTGGATAAGGCCATTAGGCTTTAGTTCCCCTACGGGGAGATTGGACCGTAGGGAGCCAGGCCAGTAGGGAGGGGAAAACGTTGTATATCTGGGGAGACAGGATGTCAATATGATCTTGGATAAGGCCATTAGGCTTTAGTTCCCCTACGGGGAGATTGGACCGGGACTTTGATGTTGTAGGTTCTAGAACTCTTCTGTTCCAATAATCTGACTGTCCCATTTTAATGATCCATTGCAAATAGGTCTAGGTACTCGGGGTTTGGCATAAGGTTAGGCACAGGAGGGAGAGCTTGGGGCCGGCCCTCTCATCTTGCCCCATCTGGAACTCATGATGCGGAAGCTGTCATTGAAGAGGTCTAGGAGCCTCAGGAATTCCAGGTCTTTAGCCATAGCGATTCCAGAAGGCCACGGGACAGGTAACATTGGATACAGCATTATCCAGTAGCTGCCCCGAGTAGAACGGGGCTCGTGGGTGGGAACAGGACGGGGTCCTAACGTCGTGGTCTGGCCCCCAGCTAGCACTTTGGGCTTACTGGCTTGGTTCCACCCAAACGCCTTCCCGCGGCCCACGGACCACACCCACACCAGGCCTTCCTGCTTTCCTGGCCAGGCCGCACCAGCGGTGGATATTTGCTAAGCAGACAAGCCGCCTCCTCCAGGACCCGCTTCTCCATGGTCCGCGTGCCCAACCCGAACTCTAAGGCTTCAAGTACAAAGTTGCGCAGCGTCCGCCGGCGCGGACTATTAGAAAACACGCTTCGTGGGGCCGGCCCGTGGCTCGCTGGGGAGAGCGTGGCGCTGACAACACCAAGTCAAGGGTTAAGATGCCCTTACCGGTCATCTTTTTAAAAAAAAGGAAAGAAAGAAAGAAAACACGGTGCCTGTGGTGGGGACAAAAAAGGGGCTGGGCGGGGGGTTGGCCACGCCCCATCAGGAAACTCCCGTTCGCCAGCTGCGTCCCTTTCCGCGCCTGCAACTCCTGGAGCTGACTTCCTCTCAGTGCTTCGCTTGGCTCCTTTACCAGACCCCGTAGTTTCCAACCTTCTCGGCCCTGTCCACACACTGACCCCA
Source organism: Galeopterus variegatus (assembly GCF_000696425.1). Lineage (NCBI taxonomy): Eukaryota > Metazoa > Chordata > Mammalia > Dermoptera > Cynocephalidae > Galeopterus > Galeopterus variegatus. The sequence goes on along the minus strand of NW_007730785.1, from coordinate 32,866 downwards.
CCGTTATTGGTCCCCATCCCTGACCAGCGCTTGCTCTCTCTGGCTGTGACTCTCCTATTGGCTGCACGATAAACCTCCATTCGGCCTTACGGTTTAGCCCTGCCCCACGCTCTCTTCGCCGTTTATCCTCCTTACCTTGATTCTCTATCAGGTCCCGCCCCACTTGCCCAAACTGGACTGTCCAAGTCCGCACTTCTACCTCAGAGTTTCCGCGCGTGAAGCGTTCCAAGGCTGCCGTGGCCCCGCTGCGGGAGAAGGTATCCGCCCGTAGCGCTCATGCGTCCCGCAGCGCTGCTACCCACACAGTGCCACTGCAGGGCGCGGCCCGGCCGACGGAGAGCCACGGGGACCCGGCGCTGAGCGGGTCCCGCTGCGGGCCCTGACCCCTCCTGCACGGAGATCCCGGGCTCCCCGCCCCAGCTCCCCGCCCCAGCTCCCTCATCTCTCAGACCCAGGACCCCCCGTCTCAGCCCCTCATTCCTCCAGTCCAGGAGGTCAGATCCCCAGCTCTTTCCTCCCTCAGGCCGGGGGTCCAGGCACCCACCTCCCCTTCGCTCAGGACCTAGAGGGCCAAGTCCCCTGCACCCTCAGGCGTCTGGGCCCTCTGTACTCGTCCACCCCAACTTGAACCAGGAGAACAGACCCTCTGTTCCCTTCCACCCGCCACCTGATTTCCCGGTCCAGGCTCCTCCTCCCTCACGACCCAGGTGTGTAGGCCCGCAGCCTCCCATTCCCCAGTCTCCTTTCCCGGAACTCAGGGGTCCGGGCTTCTCATCCTTCCTCAGGAATCACGAGGCTCAAAGTCCTCAGCCGTCTTCATTCAAGGAACCAGGATTCTAGCCCCCAGCCCCACCTCCAAAAATCCAGAAATCTGTTCCCCCATCCACTGTCGGGGCTACCTCCATGAATGCACGGTCCAGGAGGCCGGACTCCAGCTGCAGCAAGTTCCCTAGCAACGGGAGTGGCGTGGGCCCGGGAGGTAGGGGCCCCCGCATCTGAGTGCGGCGCACTCCCCAACCCCACCACACTAGCACCAGCAGCAGGAGTGGCAACAGCAGCGCTGCAGTGCCCGTGGTCATCATGCCTGCAAACCTGTATGCCTGGTCCCTTCATCTCTATTTGATGTCCTTGGGGTCTTGGGTGGAGCGGGGGTGGAGACCTGGTGTGTGGGGGGGTGGGCATCTGCAGGCTGCTCATTCCCTAGGTTCCCCAACTCAAGTTCTCCACCCCACTCTGCAGCCCTAGCACTGCTGTGCTCTGGCTCCCCCTGTCTTTTTGTGCCTGTCTCAGCCTGCCCTATTTGGTAACCCATGCCAACATTTTCATGTCAATACACCTGCCCAACAGATGCACCTTGCTGAGCCTCTAGTACCTTTGAGCCCATTTTACTTGGCATGTAGGTGTATATTTCTCAATCTCCTGGCCACCTCTGGGCTGGTGCCCCTTGAATACTGTACCCTGTACCTCTGATTTCTAAATACACTTCTACAAACGCCTGTGGCAGTGTACCCATTGACCTGGCACTCCTGTGCCTGTGCCTGTGATTCCTAGGGACTCACACCTGAGCCCTTGTTATTTCCACGCCCATTGCTCTTGGAACCCTGTGTGCTGTGCCTGTCTCCCAGAGGCTCACTCTAATCCCTTAGCCTCCTGGTGCCCATCAGCCTGGCAATTATGTGCCTATCCTTATGACTTCTGGGTGCCTTCCCACATGTCAGCCCTCTTGTACCTCCACACTTATGCCCTGCCCTGAACCTCTGCTATCTCTATTACCAAGGCTGTGGCTCCCAAATGCCCCCAAATGTCCTGTGCCTGTGCTGCTGCACCCCCTGCTCTCCAGTCCCCCAAACTCCTCAGTGGGCATCCTTATCTGAGGCCAGGCCATGATGGCAGACAAACTTATCTCTCATTCTCCCCTCTTGCACTACTCCTCATCATAGGGCAGAGGCTGGAGGGGGCAGACTTGGGCCTGAATGGGTCAGGGGTGGGGGTAGGGGTGGGGATGAGACAGTGCTTGGGATAGACTGTTCAGGAATGTGGCCCACCCTCCTGTCTGTCCCTTCCTTGCTAGATCCAGCCTTCCTCCAGGAGCCTGGCACAGGGCCCAGACATGGGAAGAAGGTGGGGGGCCGTGCAGAGTCTGGGACTGAACTTGTCTCTGGGAGTGTGTCTCAGTGTCTGTTTCATCTCTCAGTGTCTCCCTTGCCCTCAATCCCTGTCTCTCTGTTCTTCTCTTTCTCTTCCCATCTCTTTCTCTCTCTTTTTCTCAATCTCTGCTTCAGTTCGTGTCTGTTTTTTCTCTCTTTTCAGTATGTTTGTCTGTCTCTTCAAGAGCAGGGATTTTGTCTTGGTCACTTCTGTATCCCCAGCACCAAAAATAGTACTCAGAACACAGTAGGCGCTCAGTAAATATTTGTCGAGTGAATGCATAACTCTCTTCTTCCCTATTTCTGTCTCTGTTTCTCTCTGTCTCTCTGTATCTCAGACTCAGTTTTTCTTTCTCTAGTTTATCTTCCTTTTTCTTTTATCTTAAGTCTCTCTCTTCATCTCTGTTCCTCTCTTAATTTCTTCCTGTTTTAGAATCTCCTTGTCTTCCCTCTCTGGGCATCTCTTTCTCTCCCTTTTCTCAGTGCCTCTCTTTCTCCTCATCTGTCTTTCTCTCTGTCTCATTCCCAGTCTCTGTTTTTCAGAATCTCTCTCTCTCTCTGCTTCTCCCTCTCTCTCTCCATCTCTGTTTCAGTATCTCCATGTTTTTCTCTTCACCATCTTTCCATCTGTCTTCCTCAGGACTTCTGAATCTCTTCGACTTTCCCTCTCTCCCTCCACCTCTGTGTCTCTGGCTGGGCCCTGGGGTGGACTCTGTGGTCAGCCTTTGGGGGAATAGTGTAGGGATTAAGGAGCCTACAGGCCATGTGGGAACCACTTATAAGCCTCACCTCAGCTGGCCCCATGCTCAGCAGAGCATGACCTAACTTCTGGATGGCCTTGGGGAGACCCTGTTCAGGGCAGGGCCTCCTGGGCCACTTCTGCCTGTGGTGGGGGGTGGGGGGGCAGGCAGCCCTACTCTTCCTGAATCTGGTTCAATGAAGCTTGGGATGCCTGCTCAGCTAGAAAAGCTACTGTCAGCAGGATATCAGGGTGTTAGGTCCAGTTCTAGGTTGGGAGGCTCCATGCCTGGGATTGCTATCCTCACCCTAAAGGGAGGAATTGTGGGGCAAAAGAATATTCCAGTGAGGAGGTGGGAGTGAGGGAGAGAGTCTCAATCTTACTGTGTCTCGCTGCCTCCATCCATTGCTCTTCCTTTCTGTCTTTCTTTGATCATTTCTCTGTTTCTTTCCTTGCTCTTTCTCTTTCTTCTGTCTGTCTCCCCTACCATCAATCTCTGGGTCTCTGACTTGTGAGACTGAAAAGTTGTGGTTAGAAGGCAGTGTCTGGAACCAAATAGTCTGTGTTCAGATCCCGGCTGTGCCCGTTTGTGTGATCTTGGGCAAGTCACTTCACTTCTCTGAGTCTCAGTGTGCCCATCTGTAAAAATGTGATAATAATACTGCTTTGCTTCATAGAATTAAATGAGGCATCTAGTATGTGAATAGGAAGCACCATGTAAGTG
>NW_007730785.1:23967-29080 GCF_000696425.1 Galeopterus variegatus | reverse complement strand
GTTAGAAGGCAGTGTCTGGAACCAAATAGTCTGTGTTCAGATCCCGGCTGTGCCCGTTTGTTTGTGTGATCTTGGGCAAGTCACTTCACTTCTCTGAGTCTCAGTGTGCCCATCTGTAAAAATGTGATAATAATAGTGCTTTGCTTCATAGAATTAAATGAGGCATCTAGTATGTGAATAGGAAGCACCATGTAAGTGTTAGAAGTGGTTATTCCCAGTCTCTCACCTTCTCCTTGCTTCCATCTGTCTTTGTATAGAGCCCCGTGTCTCTTCCAGGCTCCCTCTGCTTTCTCCCTGGACTGCTGTCTTTTTCTCTGTCTTAGTTTCTCTGCCTCTCTGTCTTCAGGCCCTCACAGCTTTTGCCTTCCAGCTTGTCTCCAGGAAACAAGTTCTCCCATCGTGGCCGCTCTAAAGGCGAGGGTGGAACTAGTCCCAGTTAGTTATCTCTCCTCTCTGCAGCCAGACCTCCCTTCTCCCTATCCTAAGGGAGGATGGTTCTCCTCCCTTTAATTCAGCACAGACACTGTGAAATATATTATAAAGACACTTTACTAGGAAATAATACAAAAATCTCAGAGAAGTGCGCCTCATAGAACAAGTTCTGTGGGTACAAGAAGACATACATTTTCTCTTTCCCATGTCTTTCTCTGCCCTGCAGACCAGTTAAAGACAGGAGGGTTGGGGAACGGACGTGGTAAGGCACAGGGTGCAGGAAAGAGAGTATGGCAGCAAGATGGATGGGGGCGGACAGTGGAATGAGAAGAGGGACGGAGCAGTTCCTAGGGGCTGGCCTCGTCGCTCACAGGCGCATCTGGTAGGGCTGGGGCGTCAGCGCATGCGCGGGCACATCTGGAAAGGCCGCAGCAAATTGCCCAGACCTGAACTGACCGGGGTCAGGTCGATGTCCTTGGGCGCCCGCAGCGGCTGCAGCGTGAAGTTCTGCAGGATGACGGTGAGGTAGAGGAAGAGCTCCATGCGCGCCAGCGACTCGCCCGCCGCCCGGGCACAGTCAGCGCCCTGCGGGGGTTGGAGCAGCAGGGAGATAAGATGGGCTGAGCTTCTGCAACCCCAAATTCCCAGGGGAAACCATATGAGTATATGAAGATAACCACTGGGGACGTCACAGATCCACCCGTGTAAAGGTCTGGGAAAGATGCTCTAAGTAAATAGTGGAGCAGAATGACCTGGCCGGTACAAGGGCGACTGTGTGGGTTTGAATCCCGTCTGTCACCACTAGTTTTGTGGTCTTGGGCAAGCCACACTTTCTGGGTATTTAAAATGGGGATGATAATAGTGCCCCATGAGGTTGTCGTGAATGGTAAGTACAGGTCAAGCCGTGAGAATATAATGCTTATATGTAGGTGTTACTCTGTGCCACTCACTACTCTAAGCACTATACCGCTGTCAATTAATTTAATCCTCCTAACAGCGCCAAGAGGTAGGCCTTAGTGTTGTCTCCATTTTATAGATGTGGAAATGAGGCACACTAAAGTGAAGTAACATATCCAAGGTCACACAGTTAGGAAGTGACAGCTGGGTTGCACTGCCCAGCTCTCAGCCACTACTCTATAGCTTTTCTCAGAGGCTGCACGTGACATACAGTAGGCAATATGGTAAATTATCAATTATTATCCGTTTTCCCCCCCTGCTACTGAGTAAACAGGGACGATTTTTTTTCTTTTTCTGTAGGATAAAGAGGAAAGCCAAGAGAAACCATTTGAACTGTGCCACAGTGGAGAAGCTGACAATGACCGCTTTCAAATTAAATTAATCTGCCTCCCCATCTCCTAAGGATCTTGGTTATTACTTGCCTATAGGAGCGGAGTTGGGAGGGGGAATGAGCGTCTCTGTGCATCCAGCGCTGAGGATGAGGTGGGATGAAGTCACAGAGTTTAGAGAGTGGAATTAGGACTGGGGAATGTAGGTAGTAATACCGGGCCAGAAAGACTCCCATCCTCTCCCGCTGAGAAGGGTGTGAAGGCTGGGTTCTTCTTGAAGGACTGATTAGCATCCAAAAGATGCTCTGGGTTGAACTCCTGGGGTGTCAGGAACTGGCTGGGGTCATAGTGGAAGGTGTTAAGGAGGGTGATGATATCCATGCCCTGTGTGGGAAAGCAGGCAGATTTAGTGGTGTGGAAGGGCTGGGAGCTTCCCAGACTAGGGTTTCCATTTTACAGGGCTGGGGGTGTTGGGGACTTGATAAGGGGGGTAGGTGGAGTGTAGGACTTGATCAGGGGTCCAGGAAAGGCGTATAGGTGTCTGGGGTTCCCAGTGATGGATGCTGGAAGCTATGCTCGCCACCCGCCTCCCGCCCTTCTTGTGGGAGGAGATGTGGGGTTTCAACGAATGGGGAGAGGTCTCTGAGAACAGTGTTTGGGCAGAGGGGATCTTCAGGATGAAGTCCCAGTATCCGCGGATTCCAGAGAGTGTTCCTAGGAAGGGAACTTGTCATGGGGAAGGGATCTGGGGTTCAGGACAGGATCCAGTCCTGGTATGGGACGGGGTCCTGCGAAGGGGCTCAGGTTCCGATTTCAGGGCTTTTAGATGTTTGTTGCTGGGCCGATTGGAAGAGCCTGAGATGCCTCTTCCTATGTTGTTTGCCAGGTGCCTACCCCACCTCGGTCAGCAGAAAGCTGCGAAAGGCCGTGTCCCGAGTGACGCGGCGCGGCAAGTTCATGGGGATGACGTCTGCGAAGCGCTGCACCTCGTGGACCACCGCATCTGTATATGGCATGGCCGCGAGGTCCCCCACCGACGGCAGCCGCGCGCGTCCCACCACGCGGTCGGTCTCCTTTTGCACGCGGGCTGGGCGTGAAGGGGAAGCGTAGTCGAGGGGTATCAGTAGGCGAGACTGGGGTGAGACGAGGTGGGTGCGGGAGGAGTCTGGTCAAATCCTCACAGCGCCGCGCCACCGCAGGGGTGCGTGCGAGGACAGCCTCGGGGGGCGGGGTGGGTTCAGAGATGCCGGTGGAGGAGAAAGTCTGTGCAAGGCTCCTGGGCTGGGATTGTGTGGGCGGCGCTTTAGGGCTCCTTGGAGTCCAGGCCCCTGGTGGGCTTTCGGGAGGGGCTGACTGGTGGGCTGTGAGGGAGGGCTGGAGGCCAGGGGCAGAACAGGGGAGACGTCTAGGTACGGGGCTTGTGGAGGTGGGGTCGCAGATAGTGCTGAGGGGACGGCTCAGACAGTGTGGGGGGGTTGGACTGGGCAGGCCGAGCGGCTGGGGCNTGGGCAGGGCAAGCGGTAGGCCTCAAAGCGACACTGTGCTGAGGGACCCGGGTCCAGATCTGGGCGGGTTATGTGGACTCAGTGGCTGGGGTCGTCCTGAGTGTGGGTTTATGGGTTTGGCTGTGGAACCCAGGCGTTGGCGGGAGGCTCTATCAGACATGTTGGGAGGGGCGGGAGGTAGGGCTGTGGCACGTCTGTCAGGCATGCAAGGCGGGGTCTGTCCGTCCGCGGGGCGGTGCCGGGTGGGCCGGTCTAAGAGCTGGGCCTGCGCTGCTGCACCTTGCACTTTCCTGTACTTCATGAGCGCCAGGAAGGCGTGGCGCAGCGTGGTGCCCCAGGTCTCGGTGCAGCCGAAGAGCAAGTTATGTGCGGTCATCAGCAGGGTATCCATGTGAAAGTGGCTCAGCGGGTCCTGCTCCTCCTTCCGGGGGTCAGGGGTGCAGATATGAGCCAGGGCCGGGAGGTCCCACCGGACACTGACCGATGCTCGGCAGGCTGTGCGATCCGTTCACCCCAGACCTAGACTGCTGCTGCAGGCTGCCAGTTCAGTCCCTCCTCGGGGGAGCCGGGGAGTGTGGAAGGGTGGGGCCGGAAAAATTTCAGTCTCAGGGCCCACAATTAATATTTTGGACAGACCGAGCTTTAACGACTTAATGAGCTGTTAATTGGCGGTGGCCCCGAGTGGCTGCTGGCTCCAGCCCAGCAGGGTCAGGTGTTCCAGCTTCTCCTACTGGAGAAGGTCCCCCAACCCCGTCCAGTCTGGGATCCCTGTGGGTTTGAGGCAGAAGCAGCAGGTGGGCTTCAGGCCAGACCAGAGGTGGGATTTCCAGTCAGGGCTTACCTGTGCCATCTTGATGAGGAAGCAATCGATAAAGTCCCGAGGAGATCGGGGGTCTAGGGAGGCCTGGTGGTCGCGGACGCTGCGGGTAATGAGATCTTTCATGCACCCACAGTTCTGGAAGAGGCGTCGGTGCGGCCCGGGCACCCAGTCCGGGACGTTCGGGAAGAGGTTGTACAACTGGGAAAGGGGCAGAGTCGGAGAGGTTTGGAGCAGTAGGCTGGGTGTGTGTTTGGGGACGAGTGGGATCAGGGTGGATCAGGTAGGCAGGGGTGGGGTCTTGAAGGGCAGCCAGATTCTGGAGAGGCTGCGAGGGGTTGGAGGGGGAGGAGAGGTAGTGGGGGGAAGGGAGCGCGGGAGACGCTGTGGAGGGGGAATGGGCGTAGCTGCATAGCTCAGAGCCGGGGCCAGAAAGTGGCGGGGCCAGTCATGGCCAATCGCGGTCCCTTCACCGCCTGCTGTTTCCTCTCTGTCCCCGGACCCTGTGCACTCTCCAACCAGTTCCCGGCTGAACTATCTCCTGACCTCGCCCCAGGGGCTGCTCAGGATTTGGAAGTTGTCATTGATGAGGCGGGTAATGGTTTGTGGGTGCTCATCGTCGTAGTCGAAGCGGCTGCCAAAGAGCACGGAACAGATAATGTTGGACGCCGAGCGGCTCAGCACAAACGTGGGGTCGAAGGGCTTGCCTGAGGGTGAGGGGTGGATCAGGTCAGGGAGCTCAGCTCGGAAGACACAACGTGCAATATGCCAGACTTCATGCAGCAACAGAAGTAATTCGCACATCAAACACAAAAACGATGTGTCTTCAAGCACAAAACACAGCCACATGGCAACCCAATATGCAGCATAACAACACCCCAAAAGTATTTGGCAATGCAACACACAGCACAAAACTTCCCCCAGCGCACTTACAAAAACAGAACAAGCTTTTTTTTTTTTTTTTTTTTTTTATTAAAGATGGCCGGTAAGGGGATCTTAACCCTTGACTTGGTGTTGTCAGCACCACGCTCAGCCAGTGAGCAAACCGGCCATCCCTATATGGGATCCAAACC
>NW_007730785.1:11158-23025 GCF_000696425.1 Galeopterus variegatus | reverse complement strand
CTCCTCGCGGAGCCATTGGGCTATCCGGTGTTCGCTATATGGGAACCGAACCCGTGGGCTTGGTGTTATCAGCACCGCACTCTCCCGAGTGAGCCACGGGCCGGCCCCAGAACAGGCTATTCTTGGTCATACAACATACATCACACCACACAGCACATGGTAATCATCAGGCATAGAAGAATACATAACAACATATGGCAACAAAATACCCAGTAATACATGCCAACACACACAACCACACACAGTGACTTAACAGTCAGCCCATGTAGTGGATTGAATTATGTTCCCCCCAAACTCACTGAAGCTTGAATTGTGTCCCCCAAGTTTTATGTATTAGAAACTTGGCCCCCAATGTGACTATTAAGAGGGTGGGAAATCCTACTATAGTAACTGAAAGGTGGGGCCTTGAAAAGGTGACCATGCCGTAGTGAATAGATTAGTAATGGTGGTCAAGGGTGTGGTTCTGAGGGCTTTAAAAAGAGAGTGGATGAGGAGGTTATGCTCTCTGCTCTGCTCTCTCTGCTCCACCATTTTTGCAGTGTGATACCCTGCTGTCACTGTTGCCACCACCAAGGCCTTGACCAGATGTGTTCACTGGACTTTGGAATTCTCAGCCTCAGAAACTGTAAGCAATAAATTTCGTTTTCTTTATAAATCACCCAGTTTTAAGTATTTTGTTATGAGCAACAGAAACAGACTAATACAGCCCAGAAACATCCCAAGACATGATAACAATACACTGACACATCATACCAGCATACGGCTACATTGTCCCAGAACACAGCACACAACAATAATACACAGCAACCCAGCACACAGCACAGAACACACTACAGGACATCAAAACACATATAATTGAGGTAGCAGAACAGATGACACCAATACACAGCAACACAACAACATTGGCAGCACAGCAGGCAAGACAATGCAATATCACATGGAGTGCCTGAAAACACTACAGCCTCGCCTAGGTCACCCACAGCCACGCAACACCCAACCTCCAATGATCCAACAGTTGAACGGACCATAGAAAACAACACCAAAATTATACATTTTAACAGCAGCCAAGACACAACAGCATAGCCCCCCAAACCAGATCTAGAGTTAGATGGATATAGTTTGAATCCTGGCTTGAGTACTTAGTCTTTGTGTGACCCAGGCCAATTGACTACCCTTCCTTGAGCCTCAGTTTTCTCATCTGTAAAATGGGCTTGATGACAGTCCTCTCTTTATGGGGCTGTTATAGGAGTCAGTGTGTGGGTGGCTGGGAAGTGCTTAGGAAAGGGCTTGACCCATTTTGAGGCTGTTATAAACCATGGTACGGTGGTAGTCTGAATAATGGCCCCAAAGATGTCCATGTTCTTATCCCTAGAAGCTGTGAATATGTCATTTTACATGGTAAAAAGGGACTAGTTAAGGATTTTGAGATGGGAAGATCACTCTGGATTATCTGGCTAATGTTATCACAAGGAAACTTATAAGAGGGAGGCAGGAGGATATAAGTAAGAAAAGGTTATGTGATGATGGAAGGAGGAGGGGAGAAGGGAGAGAGGGAGATTGGAAGGGGCCATTTTTCTGGCTTTGAAGATGGAAGAAGGGGTCATGAGCCAAGTAATGCAGGTGGCCTCTAGAAGCTAGAGGAAGCAAGAAAATGAATCCTCCCCTAGAGCATCCTGAAGAAGCCCAGCCCTGCCATCTCATTTTAGACATAGAACCCCCAGAACTGTAAGAGAATAAATTTGTGTTGTTTTAAGTCACTAAGTTTGCAGCAATTTGTTATAGCAACAGTGAGAAACTAAAACAGGCAGTTATTATTATTTCACTTACATCACATCACTTAATTACATCAATTTCACTTTTATTACTCATTTTGCCCAAACCAGCAAGATTTGGAGATCAGGAAAGAGAGCTATCTAGCATTTTTTTTTTTTTTTTTTTTTTTTTTTTTTTTTTTTTTTTTTTTTTTTTTTTTTTTTTTTTTTTTTTTTTTTTTTTTTTTTTTTTTTTTTTTTTTTTTTTTTTTTTTTTTTTTTTTTTTTTTTTTTTTTTTTTTTACACCTGGCTGGTATGGGGATTGAACCCTGGCCCTTTGTGTTATCAGTACCACACTCTAACTAACTGAGCTAACTGGCCAGCCTGTCTAGCACTCTGTTCCTCAGTTTTTCTCTCCTGTGAAATAGGGCTCATAATAGGGTCTACCTCCTATATTTGGGTGATTTTCCCAAGAAGAAAATATACACAAAGTTCTTGGAACAGTGCTGGCATACAGTAGGCTTCAAATAAATGTTGGTTACTTTTATTTACTTTTTTTTCATGGGTCAGCAACTTTGACTCAGGTTTATATATCATCTATACCACTTCCTGGGCATGTGACTTAACCCTTCTGGGCCTCAGCTTCCTCACCTGTAATAACACCCACTTCCTAGGGCTGCTGGTATCTAGTAAGCACTCAGTAAATGGCATTAATATGTTGCATGTGGACTTGGATGTCAGTTAGACAGGGGTTTAAATGCTGGCTCCTCCACTTACTAACTCTGTTACTTCAAGCCAGTTGGTTAAACTCTGTGCCTTTGTTTCCTCATCTGCAAAATGGATTCTTCTGAGGCTTAAGGGGCTTATGCATGGGAATGTGCTTAGCACAGGGCCCCAGACATGTGAATTCTCAAGAATGTGGTCAATGTCATCATCATCCACCACAATTACACAAGCCAGGCTCAGAATACCACAGAGAGAGAGTGCAACAGAGACACCACCACAAAACATATTCCACAACCACGCCTCAAGGCAACACACAGTACCACAAGCCCATCCACCTTCAGGGGGTGCCATTCTTATTGAGGGCTAAGTGAAAGGCCTCTGGGAGTTTTGAGTTCACACCCATGTTATGGTACTGGACAGCCCTGACCACTAAGGAGGATGAACGTGAATTAGGGGTATGGATTGCGTTCAAGGACTCAACCTTCAATTTTCTGCAGCTCCGCCAGCAGAAAGCGCCCTTCCTCCAGGATCCACTCCTCGCAGCTCCTCTTCCCTATCCCAAAATTCTGTAGAATCTGGACAGAGAAGCTCCTCAGGACCTTCCATCATTCCCCATTGGAGAAGGCAATGCCTGGGGAGAAGAGGAGGGGAAAGCTCAACTGGTAACTCATCCCTGAGGCCACTGCCATTGGACTCCCCTTTCCTGATGCTTTCTGAAGGACCTTCCATCATTCCCCATTGGAGAAGGCAATGCCTGGGGAGAAGAGGAGGGGAAAGCTTAACTGGTAACTCATCCCTGAGGCCACTGCCATTGGACTCCCCTTTCCTGATGCTTTCTGAGAGAGAGACTGAGGTGAAATCTCCCCTTCCCCTTCTGGTAAGCCCCCCTGATCCTCTAGGCTGGGTCAAGTGCCTCCTTTGAGCTTCTGTAGGACCTAAGCTTCCCTCACCACAGTCCTGATCACTCTGCCTCTGTTTTCCCCATTAAAAACCTGATCACATAACACCAAGGTCAAGGTCAGATCCTCATACTGGCCAGCCACCAAAAAAAACAAACCCAAAAAACCTGCTCCCTCTGGGCTGTCACTGTCTGGTGATGAGGCTATCTTCTTCACTGAATTGTGAAGGCAGGGTGGGGGCCTATATTTGTCACCATTGTGTTCTTAGCATTGTTTAGTGCAGGGCTTGTCACCAGGGATGTGCTGGTGATTGTTTACTGATTATTGAATGCATGAATAAGAGGTAAGCAACAAAAATAAAAATGGGACACTGGGAATTCATCCAGGAACAAGACAGACCCTGTTCTCTTCTCTCCCTGGTCTTTGCATAGGCTGGTCCTTCTTCCCAGGACACTTTTTTCACTTCTTGCCTTCTCCTGACTAGCCATCTTCTTCTTTTGTGTCTCAGCTTATGGGTCCCCTCCTCCAGGAAGCCTTCCCTGGTTCCTTCCTCCCTGGCTGGATCAGGTGCTTCCTTTGGGTTCCTACAGCTCCCCAGGCTTCCCCCATTCTATCCTGATCACTCTGGGTTGTCACAGTCTGGCTATGAGCTGTGTCTCCCACTGGACTAAAAGGTACAATAGGAGAAGTGTCAGATGTGTTTATCTCTGATTCCTCTGGACCTAGCAGAGAACTAGATACTAAGGAAGGAAAAAAACCTATAGTGTATTGCCTTGCATTATATGCATTATCTCATCGACTCCTTGTAACAACCTCATGGTAGCAGACTGAGGGTCAGAGAAGGGAGGCCCCTGGCCCAAGGGCACACAGCTAGTAAGTGGCAGAACTCCACTGTGCTGTGTATTGAATAATCGGATGGTGGCTATTTTTAGCAACAAATGATGTATGTATGCATCAAGATGTTTTCTGTGCAAAAGCAGCAAGGTGACTTCTCCAGTGCTCTGTCTCTACCTCCTTGCATCTGGTGTACCTGGACAGGTGAGATCATAAGATCAAGCCCAGGGAAAGGGACATAAGGGTGGAAAGTGTACTCAATACACAATAAATTATATTTTACCAAAGCTCTCTGATTCCAAATCCCAGGGAAGCTGGGAACCATCTAGTGAAGGGGCCGGGGTCACCCTACGCATTCTTTAGGAAGAGAAGAATGGTCCAGGGTGCAGGTCTCCAGGACCCCCTTGTTGATCAGAGAAGCTTTTCTTTTTCTCTCTTTCTCTCTCTCTTTTTCTCTTTCTTTCTTTCTTTCTTTCTTTCTTTCTTTCTTTCTTTCTTTCTTTCTTTCTTTCTTTCTTTCTTTCTTTCTTTCCTTCCTTCCTTCCTTCCTTCCTTCCTTCCTTCCTTCCTTCCTTCTTTCTTTCTTTTGTTCTCTCTCTCTTTCATCATTTATTGGGCCTAGTCACATAGCTTCCTTTGAATAAGATTTGTGTTTAAAACAAAATTTGAAAACTATAAGACTAGGTGATTTCCAAGCCTAAGGATCACAGAATATTGACATAGAAGAGGTTTGGAGTTAATAATGTGAGTTGCTGGATGACTGAAGATGGAGTTGGGATGGGTTTGGGTTGCGGATGACAACTGGCATGAAGGGGGACTATGAGACTGATGATAAATTGGGTTTGAGGCTGGCGATTGGGATGGAGTTGGGTAGAATGAGGATTGGTAGGTTGGGGTTGAGCTTGAGCTTGGGGTTGTGTCGATATGTGATGGGGTTGGTTTTGGTGATGGTAATGAGATTAAGATTGAAAATGGGGACTGGGGACTGGCAGCTTCAATAGGTGATAGGGATAGAAGACGGGGCAGGGGCTGGGGAGAAAAATGACAGCAGAGCTTAATTTGACTAAAGGGATTAGGATGGGGTTGATAATAGAATTTAAAATGAGGACTGGGAGGGGGTTCATAATGAGAATGGAGGTTGGAGTGAGATGTAGTCAGTGTTGTGGATAGGGATGGAGTTGAGGTTGAAATAGGAAAGAAACATGGGGTAGGGTTGATGGGGACTGGGATTGGGTTGAGGTGGACAATGGGGACTGGGGCCAGGTAACTTGGCCACTTGACTGAGTTGGAAATTTGATGATGTGTTTACAGTAGAGATAGGGATTGGGATGATTATGCGGTTGGAGTTGGATGGAGATGGAGATTGGTATGGAAGTGCAATTCAAGATGGTGGTGGGGTTTGGAGGTGGGGAAGGTGGGACAGACTTTACCCTACATTAGGACTGCCTGGCTCCATCTCATCTGGTTTCATCAGTGAAATCAGTGGCCCTTAGTGTAACCAAAATTGGAAGGACAGTCTCCCACACTCATCCTCTCCCTCAATGCGGAAAAGGTTGGGTTGGAGGAGACAAGAAGCAGGCTTATTGTTGCCCTTAGTAAAGTTGAAAAAGCCAGGGTAGTCGCTGCAGCCACTAAATTCCTCCCGCTGGTCCACAAGGGCCTCCTTCACAGCTTGGTACCCACTGAGGACCACCACCCACCTGGTCCCCAGGTGCACTGTGAACACAGAGCCCATATTCCTTGCTCAGCTGAGGGTAGGAAGGCAGAGGTCACAGGGGGGCCTGGGGCCATAGGACCTCTCCTCCTGATCCCTCCCCCATCGCCCAAGCCGAGGTCCTTGCACCTTGGTGAGGGAGGTCAGCATGTCTTGGGAGCAAAGCTGCAGCAAGTTTCCCAAGAGGGGAAGGGGTCTGGGTCCAGGAGGAAGCTGGCTGTTGCCGCTTGAGCTGCAGGTCAGGAACAGACAGACGAGGGCCAGGAGCAGGAGTAAGATGGCTGTGCTTATACCATCCATGGTGAAGGCAGCTGCAGGTGTCTGGGGGGCAAAATGGGAGAGGCGGAGGTGGGGAGAGCATGAGATCCCTCTGCTTCTCATCTCCTTCTGGAACATACCTTCCCTGGGCCCTGGAAATGGGGGCAAATGGAGAGAAGAAAGGGGGTAGGAGAGAAGCAGAGACATGAAGCAGCCAGGAGATGGGGAAGGGAGAAAGGAAGAGGGAGAGATGGAGGGTGGGGAGAAAGGAACGGGGACAGAAAACAGAGAGGCAGAGATAATCGGAATACAGACAGACATGAGACAGAGAACAGAGAGGCATTCGGAGAGAGACAAGAGATATAGAGACTGAGAAAGAGACAGTTACACAGAGATAATCAGGGCTATAGAAAAACAGAGTGAGCTGGCTGGTTAGCTCAGTTGGTTAGAGTGCGGCGTTGTAACGCCGAGGTCCAGGGTTCAGATCCCCGGACTGGCCAGCTGCCAAAAACAAAACAAAAACAAAACAAAAAACCCAACAAAAACAGTGAGATCTCTCTCTCTCTCTCTCTCTCTCTCTCTCTCTCCAAAAACAAAACAAAAAACCCAACAAAAACAGTGAGATCTCTCTCTCTCTCTCTCTCTCTCTGTGTGTGTGTTTGTATCAATCATCTATTGTCAAGAGACTGACTCACACAGAGACAGTGACAAAGAATGACAGAGACACTCAGAGGCAGAGACAGACAATTCAAGACACAAAGATAGAGAGAGCCTGACAGAAAATCACAGGCAGAGAAGCTGGCAGACTGGAGGAAAAGAGAGACAGAACTAGAGACACAGAGCTAGAGAATGACAGAACAGAGACTGGGATCGAGCTGGAGAGAGATACACTCACTGAGAGACAGAGATGGACACTGAAAGATGGAGACAAAAAGGGTGTGAGAGAGGTAAACACGGAGACTGTGGGGGAAGAGAGAGAGTGACAGAGACAGAAACAGATTCACAGAGACAGAGAGACATGTAGACAGAGAGAGAGAAAGAGAACGAGAGAGGCAGAAAATGTTAGACAGAGACATGCAAATTTGGAGACCAAGAGAGACAGAGACAGAGCAGAAGAGCAGAAACAGAACACTGACAGAAGAGAATCTGGACCAAGGGGTCCCATTCCAGAGAGAGATGCCACCCACTGCTGGCTGAAGTGCCAGTGCAGAGACCCAGTACCCAGGACAGGGTTCCAGAGAATCCAGAAAGCATGAGAGCCCTCAAAGGAGATAGCAAAAGAGATCCCCAGCCATTCTTAGAGACAGAGATTGCCAGCGACCCAACCTGGTCTTGTGAGCCACCCCATCCTCTTCTGTGTCCCCCACCCCAGGCCCTTTACCTGCTCAGCTGCAGCAGCTGAGGTGTGTTCTGGAGCCAACTGGCTGTGGCTGCTCCTGATATGTACCCTGCAGCTCTGGGTGTGTTTGCAGAGCAGGGACTGCTCTTAACTTGTCTCTTTCTACCCACCTCTTACCCCACATCCCACTGTGTTCTTCCAGTGAACTTTAATCCCTTTCCATTTTCCTGCCTAATCTTTTGTGGGGCCCCAGGGCTCACAGCCAGCTGGAATGATGCCCTGGGTGGAAGTCACACCTTGGGAAAATTTCTTCACCCTCCTGGCTGACCTTGGTTTGCCTCATTGTAGTCAGTGGTCGTCGCTTGCTCTGGGACAAGGAAAAGGCTTCTCCTCTATGCCTCTGTCTCTCTAGTTCTTTCTCCCTCTCTTTTTCTGTCTCTCTTCTTTCTAGACTACAGTGGGTGGGACTGAAGCCAGGCTGAGGTTGAAGGAGTGTTTGGGAGAAGGGCTGGCCAGCTGGAAGCCATAAGGAAAAAGGACCTCAGACTTGAATGAACTCCAATGTTCATGTATAGTTGTCCTGCCCTCCTAATTCCCCCACCAGCCATGTCTGTTCTTGGCTCCTGCCTCAAAAACTGGCCCTATTTACCCAACTCCTGGCAGAATGTCCAATTGCAAAACCCAAAGCTGCATCAGGGCTCCAGTGCCTGGTGCTGGGGTTGGGAGAGAACCCCTGAGGTCAGGGGTCTGGGAGGCCAGGTGGACGTGTGGATGTCCCCACAGGTCTGTGGATGTGTACCGTGTTTGCTGTTTCCATGGGAGTGGGGGAGGAAGTGCTTGGAGGTCCTGGGGAGTTTGACACCCCAGCTCCCAAACGCAGGGTGGGATGGAGGTGGGGCTGATGCTATTATTCAAGTCCTAGAAAGGCTGGTTAGGGCAGGTCCTGGAGGAGAGGAGTGAAGTCTTCATTATGGGATTAAATACCTCCAGTTTCACTGGCATCTACTCCTACCTCTGGGAGCGGATGCAGTACTGGATCCACCCCAGCCCTGTAAGCAACTTTTTCCTGAACCTAGAACTGGGTTGAGAGGGGCCTAATGGGATGGCCTCATTGGGGGACCCTGGATTCATGAGAAGTGGAGTTTTAAGAGGCTTTGAGTTCTTCTTATGGTCTGACTTGCTCTCCTGCTACAGAGGGAACTTGGGGCAAGGGAGGAATGTATTGCATGGTTTCTCACCTGGGCACTATTGATGTCTTGGGTCTGATAATACTTTGTGTGGGGGGCTGTCCTGTGTGTGGTAGGATGTTTAGCAGCATCCCTAGTTTCTACCAGAATGCCAGAAGCACCCTCCTAGTTTTAAAAACCAAAAATGTCTTCAGACATTATTGAATGTCCCCTTGGGGGGAAAAAATCAACCCAGTTGAGAACTGCTGGTGTAATGGAAAAAACTGAAACACACCCAATGGCAGCCAAACTTCTTACCTCTGATTGTCTGTCCTTGACTCCCCAATTCCTGTATATTTTTTATGCTCCTCGAACCTCCAAGACCCTTTCCTTCCACCTCACTCTTTGTTGACGAAACGATTTCTTGTCCCACGGAGAAAATAGCAGCCATCAGAAGAGAGCTAGCTCATCCTCCACCATTGTGTTTCCCTGTCTGGCAGCATCTGGACTACATATGTAGCCTTCTCTTCTGCTATGAGGACACACTGTCCTGGCTCCTGGCTTAGTCAGCCCCTCCCTGGGATGCCAAATCCCATTTCTGTCACCAGTTGGAGGACTTTCTTCTCTTTACTGTGTCATGCTTTGTGTGGATGGTGTAGATGGATTCTTTTTCTGTTTATAATTTCTTGAGGTAAAATTTACAATACGATGAAATACACAAGTCTCAGATGAACATTTGCTGAATTTTGAATACATACACCCATGTAATCTAAATCCCTGTGGAGATACAGAGCATTTTCATCACCCCAGAAAGTTCTCTCATACTCCTTTCCCAGTCAACCGTGCTCCAGGCCCCACAGGCGGCCATTGTTCTTGTTCTTTCTTCCCATCATCGATCAATATTTCATATTATTAAAAGGAAAGACCTCAAGTTAAATTTAATAGGGCTTAGTTGAGCAAAGAACGATTTGTGAATCAGGCAGCCCTCAGAACCAGAACTGTGGCCTGCAGCATGGTCAGGCACCATTTATGGACAGACAATGGAAGTGAGGTCCAGAGACTGCTCAGTTGGTTGCAGGTCCAAGTTTTGCTGTAGTTGAAACATTTGGCTGCCAGTGAGTGACTGAAGCTCAGCTGCTGTGATTGACTGAGACTCAGCTGTTTGTTACAGAGTATGCTCCTAAGTTAGGCTTTTGGTTAGTTCACGTACTAAGCTAGGTTGCAGTTCATTACATAAGGACTTAGTTACAAAGGCATCCTCAGGCCAAATTTAGTTTAGTTTAACAGAATACATACATAAAATCATAGAGCATATACTCTTTTATGCCAAGCCTTCTTTTGGTAAGGATACATAATGCTTTTGAGATTCAACCATGTTTTACATAGATCATTAGCTCATTCCTTTTTATTGCATGTAGTACAATTTGCTTATCTATTCACCAGCTGATGGATATGTGGGATTGTTTCTAGTGTCTGGCTATTATGAATAATAATATGTATTATTATTTGTGTATATGTATATGTCTTTGTGAGGATATATGTTTCATTCATCTGGATATATCCCTAAGAGTGTATAGTTGATTGAATTATGTCCCCCCAAAACTCACTGAAGCTTGAATTGTGTTCCCCAACTTTTATGTATTAGAAACTTAGCCCCCACTGTGACTGTTAAGAGGATGAGAAATCCTATTATGGTAATTGAAAGGTGGAGCCTTGAAGAGGTGATTAGACTGTAGGACTGTGCAGTAGTGAATGGATTAAACATGGTGGTCAGGGGCGTGGTTCTGAAGGCTTTAAAAGAAGAGAGAGATGAGTCCGTCTCTCTCTGCTCTCTCTCTGCTCTGCCATATCACAAGTGACACAATGGTGTGTCACTGTTGCCACCACCAAGATCCTCACCAGATGTGTTCCCTGGACTTTGGACTTCCTAGCCTCCAAAACTATAAGTGATAAATTTCATTTTCTTTACAAAATACCCAGTTCCATGTATTTTGTTATAAGCAACAGAAATGGACTGATACATTGTGATTGCTGGGTCACGTGATAAGTGTACATTTATTAGAAACACCCGAACTGTTTTCCAAAAGGGCTGTATACTTTTCACTTCCTGTATGATGTGTTTTCCTCTCTACTGAATCTGTTTTATCAGTATACAATATGCTATTATTTCTCCCATATTAAAAAGACTCTTTCATGAAAAGATGCTCAAAGTCACTAGCCTTCAGGGAAATGCAAATCGAAACCTCGAGATACCATTTCACATCCATTAGGATGGCCATTTCCAAAAAAAGAGAAAAAAAATAGAATATAAACGTTGTTTAGAGTATAGAGAAATTGGAACCCTTGTGTATTGCTGGTGGGAATTTAAAATGGTACAGCTGCTGTGGGAAACGGTGTGGCAGTTTCTCAAAAAGTTATGCATAAAATTACCATATGATCCAGCAATTCCACTTTTGGGTGTACACCAAAAAAAAAAATTGAAAGCAGGGCCTCAAAAAGATATTTGTATACCCATGTTCATAGCAGCACTATTCACAACAGCCAAAAGGTGGACATAACCCAGATGTCTACTGGGAGAAGAATGGGTGAACAAAATGTGGTATATACATACAAAGGAATATTATTTAGCTTTAAAAAGGAAGGAAATTCTGACACATGGTGCAACATGGAAGAGCCTTGAAAATATTATGCTAAGTGAAAAAATCAGTCACAAAAAGACAAATGCTATATGATTCTATATATGTGAGGTACCTACTAGAATAGGAAAATTTATAGAGCCAGATAATATGACAGAGGTTTCCAAGGGATGGGGGAAGAGAAAAATGGGAGTTATTGTCTGATGGGTACAGAGTTTCTGTTTGGGATGATGAAGCAGTTCTGGGAATTGATAGTCGTGATGGTTACACAATATGGTGAATGTACTTAATCCCACTGGATTATACACTTAAACATTGTTAAAATGGTAAATTTTATGCTATATATATATATATATATATATATTTTTTTTCCTTTTTGTCTTTTTTACTGACCGGTAACAGGATCGCAACGCTCAGTGTTGTGCCCACACCGGGGACCGGCAACGGAATCACAACCCTCGGTGTTGCGCCCACACCGCGCTCAACCAGTGAGCAGGAACCGGTCTCCACATGGGATCCAAACCCTCAACGGGAGCGCCGCCA
>NW_007730785.1:5347-11148 GCF_000696425.1 Galeopterus variegatus | reverse complement strand
TGGTAAATTTTTTGCTCTCTCTCTCTCTCTCTCTCTCTCCCTCTCTATATATATATATATTTTTTTTTTTTTTTTTCCTTTTTGTCTTTTTTACTGACCGGTAACGGGATCGCAACGCTCAGTGTTGTGCCCACACCGGGGACCGGCAACGGGATCACAACCCTCGGTGTTGCGCCCGCACCGCGCTCAACCAGTGAGCGGGAACCGGTCTCCACATGGGATCCAAACCCTCGACGGGAGCGCCGCCACACTCCCAGGCGGTGCACTCTCCAGTGCGCCACCGGGCCGGCCCTATGCTATATATTTTTTTACCAAATTAAAAAAAATTAAAAGGCTTCTCTCTCTTTTTAAAAAAATCAATGTATAACTTGCCTACAGTAAAGTGCACATACTTATGTATACCTGTTGATGGATTTTTACATGTGCACATACCCATGTAATTACTACCAAAATCAAAATGTTGAATATTCTCAGCACCTCTGCCGGCTACTTTGTCCAGTCTCCCGGTCAATGTCCTCTCAAAGATAACCCCTAGACACCATAGATTAGTGTGGCCTGTTCTAGAATTTGATGTAAATGGAACCACACTGTATGTTCTCTTTTGTATTCGGCTTTATTTGCTCATTCTTGGTGAGATTCATCTGTGTTGTGTGTATCAGCAATTGGTTCTTTTTCATTGCTATGTAGAATTCCACCATATGCACATACCCTGATTTCTTTGTCCGCTCACCTGCTGATGGACGTTTGGTTTGTTTCCAGTTTTTGGCTATGAGGTGCTCTGAACTTTCTTGTACAAGTCTTTTTGTTATCTGTGCATTCAGTTACTTTGGGTGTGCCATAGAATTTTTAGGTCATAGGTTCCAAATTTTCCACATCCCCATCAATACTTGTTATTTTCTGTTTTTTTTTTTTTTTAAAGATGGCCTGTAAGGGGATCTTAACCCTTGACTTGGTGTTGTCAGCACCACGCTCACCCAAGTGAGCTAACTGGCCATCCCTATATAGGGAAAAGAACCCGTGGCCTTGGTGTTATCAGCACCACACTCTCCCGAGTGAGCCACGGGCCGGCCCGTATTTTCTGTTTTTTTGATAGTAGCCATCCTAATGGGTATGAGGTAGTATCTCATTGTAGTTTTGATTTGCATTTTTCCAGTGATTAGTGATATTGAACGTCTTTCAATGTTCTCATTGACCATTTGTATACCTTCCTTGGAGAAGTGTCTATTCAAGTCCTTTGCCCAATTTTTGACTTTAATTTTAATTTTTTGGTGGCTGGCCAGTATGGGGATTTGAATCCTTGACCTTGGCATTATAACACCACACTCTAACCAACTGAGCTAACTGGCCCTTCCTTTGCCCATTTTTAAAAATAGTTTTTTCTGTTGTTGTTGTTGAGTTGTAGGAGTTCTTTGTACATTCTTACCATTAACCCTTATCAGGTATATGATTTGCAAATATTTTCTCCCAGTCCATGGGTGGCCTTTTCACTCTGTTGATTGTGTCCTTTCATGCACCAAAGTTTTAAATTTTAATGTAGTCCAGTTTGCCTATTTTTTTTTGTTTTGTTGCTTGTGTTTTTGGTGTCATAGCCAAGAAATTATTGCCAAATCCAATGTCATGATCTTTTACCCTACAGTTTTTTCTAAGAGTTTTTTTAAAAAATAGTTTTGGCTCTTATGTTTGGGTTTTTGATCCATCTTGAATGAATTTTTGTATATGGTGTAAGGTAAAGGGTCCAAAGTTCATTCTTTTGTATGTGGAAATCTAGTTTTTTCCAACACTATTTATTGAAAAGACTCTTTTTCTCATTTATTGGTCTTGACACCCTCAATTTGATAAGGTTTTTTTTTTTCTTTTGGTGGCTGGCTGATATGGGGATCTGAATGTTTGACCTTGGTGTTACCAACACCAAGTTCTCACCAACTGAGCTAACTGGCCAGCTGAATTTGGTAAGTTTTGACATATGTATACCCTTTTGAAACTGTCACCACAATCAGTATAATAAACATATGCATCATCTACAAAAATTTCCTCATGCCCCTTTGTCATCCCTCCCTCTGCCCCTCCTCCATGCTCTCTTCCCCTCCCAAGGCAACCACTAATCTGCTTTTTGTCACTAGCTGGCTTTGCATTATCTAGGGTTTTATAAGTGGAGTTATACAGTATGCATTCTTTTTCCCCCTTCTTTCTTGCTTTTTTCACTCAGCATAATTATTTTGACATTCATTCATGTTGTTATGCATATCAATAGCTCATCTCTTTTTATTACTAAGTAGTGTTCCATTAAATGAATATGCAACAATTTGTTTATCCATTTACGTGTTGATGGAATTTGGATTGTTTTCAGTTTTGGGCTGTTACAGTAAAGTTGCTATGAAAATTCATGTACAGATCTTTGTATGGACCTTGTTTTTTTCTGATTTTGCTTTCATTTCTCTTGGGTAAACACTCAGAGTGGACTGGTTGGATCATGTGGTAGGTGGGTTATAACTTTAAAAAGTGTCAAACTGTTTTTCAATGTGGTTGTACCACTTTCTACTCACACCAGTAACATATGAGAATTCCATTCTTCTGCATCCTTGCCAACACTTAGTATAATCAGTTTATTTAATTTTATTTTTTATTTATTTATTTATTTTTTAAAAGATGACCAATAAAGGGATCTTAACCCTTGACTTGGTGTTGTCAGCACCACACTCACCCAGTGAGCAAACAGGCCATCCCTATATAGGATCCAAACCCGTTGCCTTGGTGTTATCAGCACCGCACTCTCCCGAGTGAGCCACGGGCCGGCCCAGTTTATTTAATTTTAGCCATTTTAATAGGTGTGTGGTGGCATTTCATTGTGGTCTTAATTTTTTTGTGTTATTTATTTATTGAATTGTACATTTTTATTTTTATTTATTTATTTATTTATTTATTTTTGTCTTTTGTCTTTTTTTCCGTGTCCGGCAACGGATCGCAACCCTCAGTGTTGCCCCTGTACCGGACCGGGGACCGGCAACGGGATTGCAACCCTTGGTGTTGCTCCCGCGCCTCGCTCAGCCAGTGAGCGGGAACCGGTCTGTATGTGGGAACCGAACCCTCGGGCGGGAGCGCTGCCGCGCTTCCCAAGCGGCGCACTATCCAGTGCGCCACCGGGCCAGCCCTGAATTGTACATTTTTATGAGGTACAGTTTGTTGTTTCAATACATGAATATATTGTATAATGATCCAATCAGAATAGTTAGCATATCTACTGCCTAAACATTTATCATTTCTTTGTGGATATAACATTCAAGATCCTCTTTTCTAGCTCTCTTGAAATACACAATATTATTAGCTATAGTCACCCTAGAGCACCAGAACTTACTCTCCCTGTCTAACTGTAACTTTGTATTTTGTACCCATTTACCAACCTCTCCCCATTCCTCCTTGCCCCCCTCCCATTCCCTGACTCTGGCAATCACTCTTGTACTATTTCTTTCTTTCTTCTTAATTTATTTTTTCTTAATTGACCCATGATAGTTGTATATATTTATGGAGTACATTGTGATATTTGGGTACATTTATAGAGTGTGTAATGTCAGGGTATTTAGCATACCCATCATCTAAAACATCTGTCACCTCTTCATGTTGTAAACATTCAAAATCGTCTCATTAGCCACTTGAAGTTATACAGTAATTTGTTGTTGGCCGTAATAACCCTATATTGCTATAGAACACTAGATCTTATTCTTCCTATCTCTCTACAATTTTGTATCCATTGGCCACCCCATATCCTCTTCCCCATCCCCCTTACCAGTCTCTAGTAACCACTATTCTTTTTTTTTTTTTTTGCAGCTGGCCAGTAAGGGGATCTGAACCCTTGACCTTGATGTTATAACACCGCTCTGTAACCATTTGGGCTAACCGGCCAGATTTCGTAACCACTATTCTACTCTCTACTTCTTTGAGATCAACTTTTTTAGCTTCCACTTATGAGTGACAACGTATGGTATTTCTCTTTCGGTGCTTGGCTTATTTCACTTTACAATTTTCTCCAAGTTCATCTATGTTGTTGCAAATGGCAGTATATCATTCCTTTTTTATGGCAGAGTAGTATTCCATTGTGTATATAAACTACATTTCTTTATCCAATCACACACTGACGCACATTTAGGTTGGTTCCAAATCCTGGCTATTGTGAGTACGGCTGCGATAAACCTGGGAGTGCAGGTCTCTCTTTGACATGTTGATTTCCTTTTCTTTAGATATATACCCAGTAGTGGGATTGCTGGATTGTATGGTAGTTCTATCCATAGTTCTTGGAGAGCTCTCCATACTGTTTTCCATAATGCCTGTACTAGTTTACATTCCCACCAACAATGTATAAGAGTTCCCCTTTCTCTGCATCCTCGCCAGCATTTGTTATTTTCTGTCTTTTTGATAATAGCCATTCTAACTGGGTTGAGATTGATATCTCATTGTGGTTTTTTTTTTTCTTCGTAAACTATCTTCTCTCAGTGTAATATCTGGCACGCCCCTCTATGTAAGGATGAAGTAATAAATGAATTTCTGGAGCAAAGACATGAAGAGAGACCCCGTTCCACCAACACACAGAGCAGTAACTGATGATCACCCCAGAGGAGCAGCACCAGATTCCTGCACAGAACGGACAGAGCATGCTCTGCACCCCATCCCCCTACACTGAAAATCCACCTCTCAGCAGAGCCCAAAATAAAGAACTTATCAAACTTCACACTGAGAAGAGCAGACACTATCCTTGCCCTTGGCCTGATAGACCAAGGAAAAATCTCGGTGTGGATTTGACTTACATTTCTCTGATGACTTGTGATGTTGAGCATTTTTTCATGTACCTGTTGGCTATTTGTATGTCCTTTTTTGAAAAAAGTCTATTCAGCTCCTTTGCTCATCTAAAATTAGATTCTTTGTTCTTTAACTATTGAGTTGTTTGACTTCCTTCTGTATTCTGGATATTAATCCTTGTCAGATGCATTCTTTGCAAATACTTTCTCCCATTCTGTAGGTTGTCTCTTTGCTCTGTTGGTTGTTTCCTTTGCTGTGCAGAAGCTTTTTAGTTTGGTATAATCCCATTTGTTTATTTTTTCATTTGTTGCCTGTGCTTTTGAGGTCTTCTTCATAAAATCTTTGTCCAGACCTGTGTCCTGAAGTGTTGCCCATATATTTTCTTCTAGAAGCTTTATATTTTCAGGTCTTACATTTAAGTTTTTAATCTATTTTGAGTTGATTTTTGTATATGTTGAGAGATAGGGGTTTAGCTTCATTCTTCTGCATATGGATCCTCAGTTTTCCCAGCACCATTTATTGAAGAGACTGTCCTTTCCCCAGTGTATGTTCTTGGTTCCTTTGTCAAAAATCATTTGGCTGTGAGTATGTGGATTTACTTCTGGATTCTGTATTCTGTTCCATTTGTCTATGTGTCTGTTCTTATGCCAGTACCATGCTGTTTTGATTATTACGGATTTGTAGTATAATTTGAAGTCAGGGAGTGGGATGCCTCCCACTCCATTCTCTATGCTCCGGGTTGCTTTGGCTATTCAGGGTCTTTCATTGTTCCATATACATTTTTGGATTGTTTTTTCTATTTTTGTGAAATATATCATTGGTAGTTTGATGGAGATTGCATTTAATCTGTAGGTTGCTTTGAGTTGTACAGTCATTTTGACAATAATGATTTTTCCAATCCATAAACATGGGTTGTCTTTTCATTTTTTGTGTCTCCTTTAATTTCTTTCTTTTTTTTTTTTTTCCTTTTTGTCTTTTTTCGTGCCCGGCAACGGATCACAACCCTCAGTGTC
>NW_007730785.1:1400-2682 GCF_000696425.1 Galeopterus variegatus | reverse complement strand
ATCCCGTTGCTGGTCCCGGTCCAGTACGGGCGCAACACTGAGGGTTGCGATCCGTTGCCAGTCAGAAAAAAAGACAAAAAGGAAAAAAAAAAATAAATAAAGATACTTCTTTCTCATATTGTTCTCAGCAGGAGGATTATTTGTAATTACCTGTTTCACTGTTACTAGAAATGGAGAAACAATACATTTTTTATTTTTTCTACAGCATTTAAGATTTTTTTTTAGTTCTTTTATCTGAAAATTTTTTTCTGCTGTCAATGTGATCTTGCTTAGTATATACCTGCAGAGCAGGCTGGTTAGTTCAGTTGGTTAGAACATGGTGTTACAAGAACGAGGTCAAGGGTTCAGATCCATACACCGTCCAGCTGCCACCCCACCTCCTGAATATATGTATATACCTGCAAAATAAGTATTATCAAAAAATTTTTTGTGAGGTAATGATCATATGGTCTGATTCTGTAGAACAGTTCCATTCTTTTAAGTCTCTTGCTTTTTCTAGTTAGAAAGAATTTTTACCCAGAATCTGAGACAGTTTCAGTTGGATATTGTTTGGGTCTCTGTTTAGCTATTTCCAGAACCAGCTTTAAACTATTCTTGCCAAAAATTAAGAACCCAAATCTAATCCAGTCTTTAAATCTAATTTCCAGTTTATAGGAAAAATAGGTGAGAGCAGAAAAAGTTAAATGGACAACATGGGAAAGAAGTATCTTTAAAAAGACAGTTTAGGGCCGGCCCGGTGGCGCACTGCTACAGTGCGCCGCTTGGGAAGTGTGGCAGGCGCTCCCGCCGAGGGTTCGGATCCCACATACAGATCGGTTCCCGCTCACTGGCTGAGCGAGGCGTGGGAGCAACACCGAGGGTTGCGATCCCGTTGCCGGTCCCGGTCTGGTACGGGCGCGACACTGAGGGTTGCAATCCGTTGCTGGACACGAAAAAAGACAAAAAAAAAAAAAAGACAGTTTAAAAATATCTTTCAGAAGGCATCAGAAAGTCAACAAGGAGATGGAGAAATAGTAGGTCAAAATGGAACTCCAGTGAAATGAGCCAGAAAGTCATCAGACAAATCCAGTACGTGGGAATACTACATGACAACTGATACAGTTTCTTTAGCAGGTCATGGGCATGAACAGAAGGTGGAAAGGAGGTCGATTCTACATTACAAGAGCCTCATGAGACTCAACAATCATATGGCAATGAATGAACATGTTTTGATAATGACTTATTACAACCTAATCAACACTTGCCTTTTTGTGATTTCTTGGAACTTTGGAATCAGCAGTTC
>NW_007730785.1:0-841 GCF_000696425.1 Galeopterus variegatus | reverse complement strand
CCCACACCAGAGCTGCTGCCGGAACCCCCCTGGCCTCCTCTGCCAGAGTGAGGGGGGGTGCGACGGGCCTTGATCAAGCCTCCCCTCCTTCCTACTCCTCCCACGCTATTTTCTTCTCCTTTACCCTCTCCCCCTCCCCTCTAACTGCTCCACAACAATATTTTAGAATGTTAAAAAAAAGTAAATAACTTAAAAAAAAAAATAGATGCATGTAATAATAAGTTAAATACAGTTTACACTCTTGTCTCTATGAGTTAATAGCTCAATAACTTGAGCTGCTCCTACAAGCCAGACAATGCACCTTAACTGCAGTACATATATAGGCAGTGTTTCCAGAACAAACAGGCAACCAGACTATAGAAATTTTGGTCAAGAGAGAGTTTGAAAGCCAAGATTTAAGATTTTAACTAACTTAAATCTCCTCAGTCTATAGTATACCAGAACAAGTGGAGTTCTAGAAAATGAAAGCCAAAAAAGATTCCAACGCTTGACAAAAGGAATTTCCCCTGAGATATCTCTCCAAAGAAGCCATTCTGTACCTACTGCTCAAGTTATTTAGGATCTTAGTGACATCACTACATTCAGGAAATTGAGAAAAGGGAAAGAACATGACCCAAAAGCCTGAGAAGCAAGTGAGAGTTCTGTAAGCATCCAGGGTAGGAGTGTGGGGCATGGGGTATTTGGAAAGTGAGAAAAAAGAAAAAGGTATACTAAGAAGGAAAGAGAAAATCGTACAGTTGAGAGAGACCCAATAGTCACAGCCATTGAAATATTCCCTCCCTACTTGTGTAGGCCCCACCTGACTAACCTGGGTAGGTATCAGACTGGATCACCAATACCT
>NW_007730784.1:180216-181177 GCF_000696425.1 Galeopterus variegatus | reverse complement strand
TTTATTTAGTCAGGTAATAATATGAAATCCAAAATGATTTTCTGTGAGGGAGATAAAAAAAACAGAGCAAGAAAATGAGATGTGGTGGAGGAGAAAGAGAAAAAGAGGGAAGAAACAGAAAGCATGAAGTCATTCAGTGAGAAGGAATATGTCTGATCCACAAGAACATTTATGAAATAACAAAGACATCCCAACCTTTTCTGTGTGAGAGGTTCTTATCTGTATCGATTTTAGTTTACAAGTTCTCAAGTTCTTTCCCTCTCTTTCTCATTTAAGATGGTAACATAAAATCCATAAATATTGCACCCAGAGTCAGTCTGACTAAAAAGATCTGAGAACTGCAACACATTAATCTTATGACTGTGTATGGGGCCACTCAGAGATATAAAACTTAGAGTGGTCTCCTGAGGGTCTCAAGTTTATGTCACTGCCCCTTTTCTAGACCNATAAAACTTAGAGTGGTCTCCTGAGGGTCTCAAGTTTATGTCACTGCCCCTTTTCTAGACCCCCAGAGAAATATTTAGAGATAGTAATGTTAATCCAAGAATGCTCATTCACACAAATGTGCACATGCATGCAAATTCAGACACACACATATGGCTGGGCAGAGGAGTCAAAACATAAATATTACTTGAAACTGTGGGTAAATTAAATGTTCACAAATTTGATAGTAACAATTTAGCCACTACTACTCTCATTGGTTTGAAGCCATTACATTCGGGCTGCCTGTTCAATTGTAATGTGTCTCTTGTGACATCTGCTGCTACTAATACTGCTCTTTGAGGCATGACCAACAGTAGGGGAGACATTTGATATATAATACACAGAGTAGAGACAGAGATAACCCAAGGAAATCATGTCATTCACAGCACAACTTTTTTCAGGTTCAATGAGCAAAAAATAAAAGTTTCTTCACTACTCATTACAACAGCACAAATCATCAACAACCTTCAAGTATTTC
>NW_007730784.1:177594-178950 GCF_000696425.1 Galeopterus variegatus | reverse complement strand
ATAAAAGTTTCTTCACTACTCATTACAACAGCACAAATCATCAACAACCTTCAAGTATTTCCTTTGCTTACGGTAATGAGAGAGAGAGAGAGAGAGAAGAAACAGGGAGTGTGAGCACAACCGCTTTCTGATAAGAATACGCATCATCTTAAAGACAGCCTGGGGAGGACCAAACTTAGAGAAGGCCTGGCATCACATCACTGAACCAGATACCGCTGAATTAGTCTGTCTTAGCTGTCCTAACAGACCACAGACTGGGTGGCTTAAACAACAGAAAGTATTTTCTCACAGTTGTCGAGGCTGAAAGTCCAAGATCAGGGTGCTAACAGAATTGTTTTCAGGTGAGGCTTTTCTTCCTTGCATGAAGACCTTCTCCTTACTCTGTCCTCACATGACCTTTCTTTTTGTGTGTCTCCTTCTCTTTTTATTTATTTATTGGATTAGGACCCTTAAGATCTCATTTAGCCATAATTATCACCTTAAAGTTTATATCTCCAAATAAAATTACATTGGAGTTTAAGCTTCAACCTATAAATTTTGGGGGGACACAATTCAGTCCATTACAGCCATCAAAGGGCTTAGGTAAGTGTATTACTCCAGTTTTGTTGCTTATAACAAAGTACACTGAACTGGGTGATTTATAAAGAAAATGAAATTTATTGCTTACAGCTTCTGAGGCTAAGTCCAAAGTCCATCTGGTGGTGACAGTGACCCAGGGGTCTCACATTGCAAGATGGTGGAAGCAGAGAAAGCAAAAGTTTCTCCTCTTCTTTTAAAGCCCTCAGAACCATGCCCCTGAACACTATTTTTAATCTATTTACTACCACACAGTCCTACAATCGAATCACCTCTTCAAGGCTCCACCTTTCAATTACCATAACAGAATTTCCTACCCTCTTAACAGTCACAGTGGGGGCTAAGTTTCTAATACATAAAACTTGGAGGACACAATTCAAGCTTCAGGGAGTTTTGGGGGGTCATAATTCAATCCACTATATTCCACCCCTGGCCCCCCATGTCTTTTTACATGCAAATTCATTCATTACATCTCCAAAGTCTTAACTTGTTTCAACTCAAGAGTCCAAAGCTCAAAGTCCCACCTGTGAAATCAATACAAGTTATCTACTTCCAAGACACAATGGTGGGACAAACATAGGGTACATATTCCCATTCCAAAAGGGAGAAATAGGCCAAAAGAAAGGTGTAACATGTCCCGAACAAGGCCAAAACCCTGCATGGCAGTTATTAAATCTCAAAGCTGGAGAATCACATACTTCGACTCCATGTTCAATGTTCTCTGCATGCTGGTGTGGGGGTTGGGTCCCCAAGTCCTTGAAAGCTCCACTTCTATAGCTT
>NW_007730784.1:175282-176907 GCF_000696425.1 Galeopterus variegatus | reverse complement strand
AAACATAGGGTACATATTCCCATTCCAAAAGGGAGAAATAGGCCAAAATAAAGGTGTAACATGTCCCCAACAAGGCCAAAACCCTGCATGGCAGTTATTAAATCTCAAAGCTGGAGAATCACATACTTCGACTCCATGTTCAATGTCCTCTGCATGCTGGTGTGGGGGTTGGGTCCCCAAGTCCTTGAAAGCTCCACTTCTATAGCTTTCTTGGCTCCAGGCCACACTTCAGCTCTCCCAGGCTGGGGTTCCACTCTGGTACCTCCACAAATCTGGGGTCTCCGTGGCAGTCCTGCTCTCACAGCTCCCCTTGGCATGGTGCTGATGGGGTTTCTCTGCTGCAACTCCAACCTCACATTTCCGCTCAGCATTGCTCTATTGAAGGCTGTCTGTGGTAACTCTGCCCCTGTGACAGATCTTTCCTGGGCCCCCAGACTTTTCCATACATCCATTGAAATCAGAGTGGAGGATCTCAAGCCTCCACATCTCTGGCATTCTGTGAGCCTGAAGACCTAATACCACGTGGATGATGCCAAGGCTTGTATCTTCCAAAGCTGAGGGTTCAGCAACATCTGGGGCCAATTTAGCCATGGCTGGAGCAGCCAAAGCAGCTGGGGTGTTGGTGCTGGAAGCAGCCTCCTGACGTGGCCTTGAGCAGGGAGCCTGTGGAGGGTGCCTCAGGCCTGTTCCCCAAGACCATTCTGTCTCCCTAGATCTTTGGGCCTGAAATAGAAGGATTGGCCACAGAGGCTTCTATAATGCCTTCAGAGCCCTTTTCCCCTTCTCTTGATAATTCCCCTTTTTTGTACTAATCTTAGCAAATGTTTGCTAGGCTGCACCATTGCATGCTCTCTGTTCCTCTACCACATGGCCAGGCTGCAAATTTTCCAAATCTTTACACTCTGCTTCCCTTTTAAATTTTGGCTTTATGTCATGCCTTTGCCACCATAACACAGTGTAGGCTGTTACAAGTAGCCATGCAGTTTTCTTAATGCTTTGCTGCTTAGGAATTTCTTTGGCCAAATGCTCTGGTTCACAACTCCTATGTTCCAACTTCCACAAAGTCCTAGGGCATGGACACAATGCAGCCAAGTTCCTTTCCAGTTCACAGCAAGGGTGATCTTTGCCCAAGTTTCCAATAAACTTCTGATTTCTATCTGAGACCTCCTTAGAATGGTCTTTAGAGTCCATATTTCTATCAGCATTCTGCTCGCCACCATGTAAGCAGTCTCTAAGACATTCCAAACTTCCCCTCATCTTTTTGTTTTCTTCTGAGTCCTCCAAACTCCTCCAACCTTTCCTCAACACCCAGTTCTAAAGCCATTTCCATATTTTCCTGTTTTAAGTAACACCCCACTTCTCTGGTACCAATTTTCTGTATTAGTCCATTTTTGTTGCTTATAACAAAATACATGGAACTGGGTGATTTATAAAAAAAAAAAATGAAATTTATTGCTTATAGTTTCTGAGGCTGAGAAGTCTAAAGTCCATCTGGTGGTGGCGACAGTGAACACGGGTCTCACATTACAAGACGGTGGAAGCAGAGAGCAGAGAGAGCAAAAGGCAGACTCTCCTCTTCTTTTAAAGCCCTCAGAACCATGCCCATGACCACCATTTTTAATCCA
>NW_007730784.1:173454-174712 GCF_000696425.1 Galeopterus variegatus | reverse complement strand
AAACATTATTTTATCTAGATAAAGTATACAGAGGGAGCAAGTGAAGGCAAGACTTTCTAATTGTGCAATTATTTTCTTAGTGGCTTGGACAAAAGACTTTGAGCAAAATACCTCTGTTTTTTTGCCAATAGTGTAAAGAAAATACCTGCCTGCCTTTCTTATAAAACAATTATAGCATCAAAACAATGAAATAATGCCTATGTATCATTCTGAGTTTTGCAGATGAAAAACCCTACACAAAATATAGATTTTAATACTAATAAACAGTAGCATATTAAGGGTCTTCAAAAAGTTCACGAAAAGATTTGTATTATTTTTTAATTCCATTTATCCATGAACTTTTTGAGGTATCTGCATAGATTAGCTTAAAACTCATTTGTTTACAATTAAAAATTTATAACTAATTGATATGTAGAACATATGCACAATTATTGAACATGACAATTTGTATATCGGTAATTTGTTTTATTTTGTTTCTTTGTTTTCTTTATCCCTTCATTCACGATGGACACTTAGGCTGATTCCATATCTTGGCTATTGTGAATACTACTGCAATAAACATGGGAGCACAGATATCTATTCAACATATTGATTTCATTTTCTTTGGCTAAATACCCATTAGTGGGATTGCTGGATCATATGGTAGTTCTATTTTTAATTTTTTGAGGAATCTCCACACTGTTTTTCAAAATGTACAATCCAACCAACAATGTGTAAGGGTTCCTTTTTCTTCACATCCTTGTCCATACTTATCTTTTATCTTTATAATAATAACCACTCTGGTAGGAGTGAGCCAATATCTCATTGTGGTTTAGATTTGCATTTTCATGATGATTAGGGATACTGGGCATTTTTTCATATATCTGTTGGACATTTGTACATCTTCTTTTGACAAAATGTTTATTCAACTCTTTTTCTTATTTTTGAATTGGGTTATTATTTATTTATTTATTTTTGCTATTCACTTGTTTGAGTTTCTTATATATTATGGATATTAACCCCTTACCAAATGTATTGTTTGTGAAGATATTCTCCTATTCAGTAGGTTGTCTCTTCACTTTGTTCATTGTTTCCTTTGCTGAGTAGAAACTTTTAGTTTGATGAAATTTTACATTTTGTTGGCTTTTAAAATATGTAAAGATATTCTCTCCTAACTCAAAAACTTTTCATTTGTTCATACTTGAAAAACATAAACTTCAGGGCCGGCCCGGTGGCGCACTGGAGAGTGCGCCGCTTGGGAGCATGGCGGCGCTCCCAC
>NW_007730784.1:172213-173039 GCF_000696425.1 Galeopterus variegatus | reverse complement strand
TATAATTGCCATCATTCCTCTGACATCTCCAAGCCTTACCATGTTTTTTTCTCCATTCTATATGACTTCTGACTAGACTTGCATTTGCTCTATTACTTCAAACTTTGCAGCACAAGTGGCCTGAACACAAGGTTGGCTATATCCCTCACTACATGGATTAGTTGTTTCCAGCCCTCTTTTTAAAAAACTGGATCATGTTTATTGTTGACCTTGATTTTGGTAGTATTCCTGACCCAAACTTGTTGGACCTCTGTGAGCTCTAATTATGTAATCTGCTGAGTTGCACAGTGCCCAGTGCCTGACGATGTGTGGTGGCGTAAGATCATCCCACAATATAACAATAGAGGTGAGTATTTTGTTCAAAGTCCAAGAACAGCGTCTCCTTTGCAGACTATAATTTTCAATGTTAAATACTTATTGAATGGTTATTCCTAAAATTTGATGACTCTTTTTTAGAAGTGGATGCACTCAGTTCTCACTTCTTCCTTTTTAAAAAAATTTTTATTGAATCATAATTGATCATACATATTTTGGGGGTTCAACATTGACATATGTTGGTCAAGTCAATATTACTAGCATAGATTGTTAGAAATTGTACTTATTCTTTATGCCCCTTGTCCAATCTCTCCCTATCCCCATCTCCCTCCCTCCCAATTGCCCTAGATTTCTTCTTTCCTTCTGAAAGGGTAATGGTTACTCTGTTGATTTCTTGCCTAGATGATCTGTCCAATGCTGAGAGATGTGTTCATGTCCTCCAATATTATTGTAGAGCAGATGTTTCTTCTGTCACTCTGGAATGGGCTTTGTGGAGAGAGACATCCTCTTC
>NW_007730784.1:160601-171755 GCF_000696425.1 Galeopterus variegatus | reverse complement strand
TTTCTTTGGTCTCTGCTGGTGACTCTCCTTGTGTCAATGCAGTCCAGTGGCTGGCGGACCATCTGCATGGTGGTTGTGGCATCTAGCTGCTTTTGAAGCAGCCATGGTAATTGTGGTGGTTGTGCTGGGCCACCCACAAGCAGGTGATGTTTTTGGCATGCTCCTTGGTGCTGGCGGTGTGCCTGGTTGTGGGGGGGGGGTCCAGTCCCCAGCTCCATAACACAGGTACCTGGGTGGGCCCAGTGGCACTGGCAATGTGACTGGGCCAAAACTAATTTTTTGTCCTTTGCTTACTTCTAAAATGGGGGAACTTCTTGTAGGGACCAGTACTTGAGTTGTGTGATTGAACAAAATTGCTGCTTTGCTGTTGCTTCCCTAGGGAAGGCTTTTTGTGCAGCTACAAATACCTCCCATTGGACAGGCTATACACTGGTCCCTTGCAATGACTCACCAGCCTCTGAGTGGTGCTTCTTTTTCAGTAGTTGTGACTCCTCGCTCCTAAG
This sequence comes from Galeopterus variegatus, assembly GCF_000696425.1. Taxonomy (NCBI): domain Eukaryota; kingdom Metazoa; phylum Chordata; class Mammalia; order Dermoptera; family Cynocephalidae; genus Galeopterus; species Galeopterus variegatus. The sequence continues at coordinate 171,252 of NW_007730784.1, read as the reverse complement.
TGGGTCCACAGGAATCCTATTAATGGTCTTGCTGGCCTGGGGACCACCATGGCCCTCTTTCCCCCTGCTGCCTCCATGCAACTTTATCCAAAGGGCACATCTGTGGCTTTTGCCAGCTCTGGCTCCGGGCACTCAGCAGCTCCAGCCTGGAAGCAGCTGGGGCTTGAAATGGTCAGAGCAGTTTTTACTTCCTCTCATTGTGGCCTCTCCCACCATCATGCACTCTGCAGGTCTCTCCTCCTCTTCCCTTGAGCTCTAGTGCCCCCCACTTGGCTGCTGTTGTTTTTTTATAGTTGTAAATTGGTTGATTTGTGGGAGAGAGTGATACCAGGGACCATCTATTCCACCATCTTGACTGGAAACTGCGTCTTCCTTTTAGTCATTGACAACGGCCAAAGTTCTAGCAAATCTAGAAGCTATTCCCATCTGAGTCAGATATATTTGGAACCATTGAAGACTACTTCAACTCAAAAATACTGTGTCCAGAAGCTAATGAAATGTTTGGCTTATGTTATATTGTCCTTTTATTAATAACACTTCTTAATCTCAAAACCTAGAACTCAGAACAAAATGTGAAATACATGATTTTTATCTTCAGCTTTAAACATAATTGGGTTTTCTTATATTTTTCTAGTTGAACACTTTCTATAAAACAGGTACCTTGTTACTGCATTTTAAGTAGCATTATATTGTACAAAAATATTACAATGTAAATATTTTACAATAGCCAAATAAGTTCTAATATCTTCAGAGAAAAATAATAAATTGACTAAACCTATAAGAAAGGTAATGGTACATCTCATGAGAACTTGATTTCATAGAGTTTTAAAAAATCCTCCCAGGAAAACATTCAGAACAATGTGGGGATCACACAGAAGCAAGTTATAACTCAAGAAAAGTCTGAAACATGGTTACAAATGCATGTCCTGCACTGGCAGAAGTGGAGATAAACCCTTTTATGGTTCATGAGGTAAAAGAAACTGAAGTTCATGGGATCCATGTAGAAAGATAAGCAAAAAGAAGAGTAATAATGCTTTGTTCCTCCTCAATACCTCCGTTAGGACTTCCTGATGGAAATACAAATCATAAATTGTTTGAGTGAAAAATAAGATTTGAGGAGTAAGGAGGATGTAAGAACAGAAGGTGGTAAGGGATCCTTGGAAAACCCTGCTTTGCTGGTCAAGGATACCTTGCCATCTGCTATGTGAGGATTCTCTCCTTATGTAGGAGAACAATAGACTTGATTACTAATTAATGTTCCCAAGAATATTATGATACATCAATACCCAGGTCATTTTCAAGATACTATTTAAGTATATTATGTAAGTGGGAGGTAATAAAATCATGACAAGTTTTTCAGTTTTTTACACTTATTCTATATCATGAGGAGTTTTGCATGCTTGCTGTTTGTAAAGATCATGATTAGATAAATAAAATATTCTGATATAGCAATGCTCTGAAAAGAACGTAAAAGATGTTACTGAATGACATCTTCAGTGTCATTCATCTAGGGTATGGGAGAGTGAAGCAGTTATCAGGCCTGAGAGTCAACAGTATCTAAGCAATGTCTCCTCTGTTTGACTATGAATAAACCTCTCTGGGGTACTTCTCCAAAGATTCAAAAAAGATGAAAGTACTAAGGCAGGACAAACTTTCTCACTGTTCACTCTTTAAAAAAAAAAAAAAAAAATCAAAAATAGTCCTTTAAATAGCAGAATGCTAAGAAAGTAGATGGTTAATATCAGATAATTATCTTAAATATAAAATAAAAGGAACCTGTTACTTAAATCTTTTAAATAGTATCTGTCTCTTAGCAACTGAAATGATCATTCCCTGCCTTATAAGAAAAAATTATTTTTTTAGGTCATAACAAAGAGAAGGATTTTTCCTTAGGTCTATAGTGAAAACAATGACAACCACCAATTGGAGATGATTTCCAGGTGATGTCAGAGATAGGGTCCAGGGTACCCAATAGTCAGCCTCAACCCACCCTGTCCTCTTACCAGATTCTTGACTCGACTGCAGGAAAGAATTCAAGGGCAGAGTCACAGTAGAAAGTGAGAACAAGTTTAATACAACAGATGAGAAATACAGGTTCCACAGAGAGAGTGTGGCACACTCCAGAGACTGAGCAGGGCCCACACCAAATTTAACACAAAAGTAAATCCAGTACAGGCATCAATTCTAACACAAAAACAAGAAGAACATACTTTAAGTTCAGTACAAAGTGCAGGCTGGCTCAAGAGAATGAGCAGATGCTTGTTGAAAGTAAGTTTGATGCAAAGTAAAATATACACACCTCAGCCAGCAGAGTGAGGGGTGCCTCAAGGAATGTGAGTAACAATCCCCCCTTTGGCTGGGATTTGGCTTTTATAGTTTCTCTATTTAAAGAACATTCAAATAAGGAGGTGGTCCCCAGTCACATAACGTTTAGTCTTGCACATGCTCAGTTGGTCTCTTCCTGGAGCATGTTCATTGGTCAGATCCTACCACATGCACCAAACATATGCAAGAATATTCTGTGCTCTCTATTGAGCATGCCCAGCCACTAGTTTTGCATAAGCCAGCCCCTTGTGGTCTCATTTTCCCCATGGTGTTTCTAAAAATAAATCTAACTGGCAACAGTAACTTTCCTCCAGGGGCTAGCTCAGAGGAGGGGAACTGAGACCTCAGGGAGTGGCTGGAAACTCATAGGCATGTCCTGATACCTGAACCCAGGGAACCCCTGCACCTCCTATATCACAGGCAGTGTGGAGAATTTGATTCTCTCTAAAATTCAGCTGAAGTAACCTGGCGCTGTACTACTCGGATCAAGACGAAGGCCAGAGCTTGACAGCTAAGGAAGTCAGAATCTTTCCTCTTCTCTTTTCACCCTGCCTGCAGGCAGTTCCTCTCTCTTCCTTCTCTCTCCCTCTCTCTTTCTTAATGTCTTCCTCTCCTTTTCCTACTCCCTCTTCCTCTCTCTCAGAAAGATTTTGTAAATAGATAGATGTGGATAAAGGTATAGATATCTGGTCATTGTAAGAGTGACACATAGAAGAGCAAAATATATGAACTATGAAAAAGTGATCAGAAAAGCACTTATAAGCTTTCTGAAGTAAACTAAGGGGTAAATTAGATGTGTCTAGAATTTCTTTCACTTCTCTGCTCTCCACCACCCAAGCTACCCAAGGGAGTTTGTCTCTCTTTAAGATATTTTAGTGACATAAAATGTAAGTAGTATATGTGAATCAGAGGAAAAGCCATGCTCTACTTTCCAAGTAGTCCAGGTGTATTAGTCAATTATTGTGTTGCTACAAAATAATATGAGACTGAATAATCTATACAGAAAAGAGGCTTATGTGGCTGAGTTCTGGGACAGTTGCATCTGGCACAGACCTCAGGCTGCTTCTACTCATGGTGGAAAGCAATAGGGAAGCTGGAGGGCACAAGGAGATCACATGGCAAGCAAGGAAGCAAGAAAGAGAGGGAGGGGATGTGCCTGGCTCCTTTTAACAACCAGATCTCATGGGGACTAATCCATTCCTGTGAGAGCTCACCCCCTAAAGGAAGAGCATTAATCTATTCATGAGGGTCCTAACCCCATGACCCAAACACCTCCCAACACTGCAACATTGGGGATCAGATTTCAACATGAGCTTTGGAGAGACAAATATACCCAAAATATATCACCAGGGATTTCAGTAGGGTGAAGCATGCTGAGACTTGTGTGATTTTCACCAGGATTTAGAGAAAGAATTGCACTCTCCTGAACAGGCATGGTGTGCACATGTACAGAGCATGTAAGGATATGATGCAGTGCTCCCCCCAAGCAAGATGTCTTTTCATTGGCACATGTCCATTCCTGTAGAGACAATAGGTATTAAAATAAGGCCAGAATAAAACAGTTTCACCCATTTTTAATTTTAAGTGGGCACCTAATACCAGATTTCCATAAAAAACAAAAAAAAGTTGTTTATTTTTTTTAAACACAGGTACAGTGAACAAAGAAAGACTTAGTAGCATTTACCCCATTGACTGCATCTTTTACATTTTTCCTGAAGGAAACACTAATCATGATCTAACCATTTTTTCTATAGTGCTAACTGGATGGATGGATCGAAGGAGCTGGCAATTGGCAAGTATAACTGTCTCCTCTCAGAACATGATTTAGATGTTCATTGGTATCCATTTTCAGGTATTTGTTCCTTAATAAATTCTAATAGCATGTACAGAACATGTTGACTGCGTATAACAGCAATCTGAATCTATAAACAAAGTCTTTTTATATTGTCCCCTGTTCCCCTTTCTGTTCTTATAATCTGAGGTAGAAGGCTTGGCAACCTTGTCCGTTACCTACAGAGTTATTAAATCAGAATAGCCACATAAGACTTGATTTTTTTTCTCAATTGAAATCAGGGCTGAATTCCTTTTGCCTCAACTGCTTAAGCTTTCTGAATGAGAACATATTAGTTAACACCAATAACTAACAATATTGAAGGAATTACTTGCTAACTGCTTGGAGCATGTCCCCTTCACTTCCTTATGATAGTATATTTAAATCACAAATGGGATACTCATTCTCTATTCCTAATAACCCAAGGTAAAGCTTTTATAAACATTCTGTTTTAAAAAAATCCCCACTCAGTGTGACACATGAAAATTGATCAGACTCTGTGAATATACATACACATGTAGGATTGCAGTGAAGGTAGGCAGGTATAATCTTTATTATTTTCAAAAACTCATCTTCAATTTAGTCAATATTAATCAATTTACTCAATTAACATTAATTAAAGTTTAGGTTTTTTTTGACAGCTTCCGGTTTCTTTATTGAAAAGCACTGCTTAGTAGAAAATCTAGATAACCTTGGGCTTGGTGATGACACAAGACCAAAGGCAAGATCTATGAAAGACAGAATTGATAAACTGGATTTTATTACAATTAAATTTGTTAGCTCTGTGAAAGACACTGTCAAAAGAATGAAAACAACACACACGATGGGAGGAAATATTGTAAAGGACACATTTGACAAATGACTGCTATTCAATATATACAAAGAACACAAAATTCAAAAGAAAGGAAACAAATCACCCAACTAAAAAATTGACCACATATTTCAACAGACACCTCATCAAAGAAGACACAGAGATGACAAATGATGATAATAATTAAAAAATGATATCCTATCATTTGCAGCAACATGTATGGAACTAGAAAGCATCATGTTAAATGATGTAAGTCAGGCACAAAAAAGGCAAATACAGTGTGATATCACTCATATGTGGAATCTAAAAAACAAACAAAAAAAAAGGGTTCTCACAGAAGTAGAGAAGAGAACAATAGTTACTAGAGGCCAGGGATGGGATGGGGAGGAAGGAAAGTGGTGGACTAAAACTATGCTCTATACCCTGTATTAGTCTGATTATGTTGCTTATAACAAAATACCTGAAACTGGGTGATTTAAAAAGAAAAATGACACTTATTGCTTATAGTTTCTGAGGCTGAGTCCAAAGTCCATCTGGTGGTGGCGACAGTGACCCAGGGGTCCCACATTGCAAGATGGTAGAAGCAGAGAGAGCAGAGAGAGCAAGACGGACACAGTTCATCACACACTGTCCTTTTAAAGCCCTCAGAACCATGCCCATGACCACCATTTTTAATCCATTCACTACTGCATGGTCCTCCAATCCAACCACCTCTTCAAGGCTCCACCTTTAGATTACCGTAATAGGATTTCCCACCCTCTTAACAGTCACAGTGGGGTTAAGCTTCTAATACATAAATTTGGGGGACACAATTCAAGCTTCAATGAATTTGGGGGGGACATTATTCAATCCACATAATTATGAATCCGTAATTCAATGCCCTAAGTGAATCATTGTGCAGTATATGCATGTATTGAAACAACATACTGTATTCCACAAATATGTAAAAGTAAATGCTAAAATATTTTGCATTAAAAAAACAGATGATAAATAAGCTTGTGAAAAGATGTTCCACATCATATGTCATATAGGAAATACAAATTAAAACAACAATGAAATATCACTACGTACCTATTAGAATGGCCCAAATCCAAAACACTGACAATACCAAATGCTGGTCAGGATGTGAAGCAACAGGATCCCTTATTGTCTGTAGGTGTCAATGCAAAATGGTACAGCCAGTTTGGAGGAGAGTTTGGCAGTTTCTTACAACACTAAACATATTCTTACCACATGATTCAGCAATTATGCTCTTTGGTATTTACCCAAATGAGTTGAAGACACATGTCCACACAAAATTTTGCACATGGATGTTTATAGAAGCTTTATTCATAATTGCCAAAACTTGGAAGCAACCAAAATGCCCTTAACTAGGTAAATGAATAAATAAACTGTAGACATGGAATATTATTCAGCATTAAAAACAGCTGAGCTATAAAGTCATGAAGAGACATAGAGAAAACTTTATGTTTCAATTGACACATTGATTATACATTTATGGGGTACAGTTATATTTCAGTACATGTATATGATGTATGATAATCAAATCAGAATAATTAGCATATTCATGATCACAAGAGAAAAATGCATATTGCTAAGTGAAAGAAGCCAATTTGAAAAGGTTACATACTATGTGATTCTAACTAAATGCAATTTTGGAAAAAGGCACAGGAGGAAAAAGCAAAACTACGGAGACAGTAAAAGTATCAGTGGTTCCTAGGATTTAGGGAAGAGAAGGATAAATTAGCAGAACACAGGATTTTTAGGGTAGTAAAACTATTCTGTATAATAATATAATGGTGATAATGGTGGACACATGTCATTATACATTTTTCCAACACCAATAATTGAACCCATATTAGGGACTTTGGTTGATAATGATGTGTCAATGTAGGTTTATTGATTGTAACAAATGTACCACTCTGGTGGGAGATGTTGATAATAAGGGCAGCTATGCACATGTGGGGTAGGAAATATATAAAAAATCTCTGTCTGTACCTTTTCCTCAATTTTGCTGTGAACCTAAAACTGCCGTAAAAAATAAAGTCAATTTTAAAAATAATCAAAAACTCACAAAACACAAACAGCAAGAGACTTCTCTCACTTTTTGTTCATGGAAAATATTCAGAGTTCCATCTTTGAAAATATTTTAATAAATAAAACTACAGAATAAAGAAAAACACTTGGTTTTCAACATAAATTTTATTGTAATTAAATTTTTGCCAGTTTTTTTTAAATTCAAGCATACTGTTTCTTTTACGGTTATTTCATCATGATGGAGGAGAAGATTTAAATCCCAACATAACAGATGGCAGTTAAATGATTTTTACTAACTTTTAATCATTTTATAGAACATAGAAGAGAATTAATCATGACTCTTAGTCATGGCATACTGTCATCATTGGTCGAAGCATAGCTCTCTTCTAGTTATTTATTGGCTAGTTTATTTATTTTTAGTTATGTAATGACCCACACATGAACCCACTGCCTAGCCAGAAAACAAGAATGTTGACAATAACAGGCTTGGGGGCAGAAATTGTTTCTCCACCAGGTTATTCAATTATAACTCCTAACTTATGTGCAGCAATGCAGTGCTGGATTTATTTTTGTTAGTATGGAAACGTTAAGAGCAAACAAGAATAATTTTAGATGAAGAGAGATGTCTCACAGGTAATTTGCAAGCATTCCAGCTGCTCTTCTCTTGTTTTAATAGATAATTTACATTCTGGATAGGAATGCAAAGTTTCTCGAGGAATCTTGCTTAAGAACAATGAACTGTGGTCACAGCCTGTGACTTCCATCAACATCGCATCTCACAGCAACAACTGTAAAATAAGCAAAACAATTACTTGAGGAGTGTTCAGTGGTTTTCAAGACCATAGGAAGAATGTGACGTGTCTCTGAATATTTTCCCTTTTCAGACAGCAGGTTGAGGCTATTTTCCTTTCTTTGTCTTCTCAACACAAAGTTCTTTTAGCATTTGAATACTTATAACCACAAAGCAGCCACCAGGTGATGTTTATATTAGTATTTCCAAACATAGGGAACATATGCTTGACCCCTGCCATAGACCCTATTTTTTTCAGTAGTGCTACATGTTTGTTATAGTGACACTGCCTCACTGTTGCCAGGTTTTTCTATCAAAATTGCAGAAGATGATGAGATTTTTGCTCCACCTCCTGGCACTAACTTTTAGAGAATAAAAAGCTTTCCTTTTAATTATAAGTGTCATTTGGAAAGTACAGACAGTATAGAGATGCTGTGAAAAGAAAAAAGAATGGCCTAATATAGCAATTAGAGTGGTACTGTTAAAACATGACATATCATCTCTCTCCCCTTTGATATTTTCTTTTTTCTCAGACAATAACGTCTCAGTTGTAACAAAGGTTTAAAAGAGACGCTATGGTCGTATATTGCTAAACTTATCAGCCATTATGCACAGTTTGCATACTCTACGACAGCCACACTCTATGATGCACCAGGTGGCATCTCACAGCAGGGCCTTTGCACCCACTGTTCCCTGTCGAGGCACATTCTCACCTCAGGACCTTTGCAAGTGCTGCTCCCTTTTTCTGTTACAGTCTGCCTGCAAATAACTACCTTTATTGCTCATGCTGTCACTTTCTTCCTTAGTGTTCTAAAATATTATTACATTTCTCAAGGAAACCAGACTTACTGCCCTTTTTAAAATTTCAGTCATATCCCCACTCTCCACAAATGCAAGTTTTCTGGCTATTGTCTCTGTCCACAAATTAATTTTCTTCCTAAAATGCATTGCTTTCTAACATACAATATAATTTACGTTTTTGTTCATGGTCTCTCACCCGAGAGTAAGAATTCAGGTCTTGGCTGCAGCCCCAGTGTGAAGAAGAGTCCTGCCACATAATTCCTTACCAATACACATCCAACAAACATTATATTTTATTTTTTTAGTAGTATTTCTGTTTTGTTTATTTTTTCTTTTTCATGTGTATTGTTATTTTGTGCCTTTCAGTAAGGTAGGTGTTATTCAATTCTCTGGAAGTTACCCCCAGCCCTCTTCTTTGTACCAAAGAGGAGCAGAAGTCAGTTTTGACGAGGTGTCGGGGGCCTCTGTTTAGTCGGAAGCATTTTAAAACAGTATGATGTTTCTCTGTGCCTGACAGTTCATTATCTGGCACAACTTTTGTCAGCATATGGCAGCATGATGAAGCAACAGTTCTATAACTGACCCCAATGTGACATCCCCACTCCCTGTATCCTGCTGTAGAAAGGTCTTTCTGCCTGTCTGATCCCTGGACCCTGGTATCTATGTTGCACAAGGTTCATGTTTTCTAGCCTAGAAGAGAAATCTGCCTAGTGTCCACATACTCTGTTGAGGCACACACCCCATGCCCAGTTTCTTTCAGTGCTTTGCTTTACATCTGATAAACAAATTGGGCTGGTTCCTGCCTAGCTGCATATCTAAAACTGTTAAAACTTCTATTGCCCCAGTCCTAAAGGTCCACCTCTTTCAACTTATGTTTTTCTCTAGGATGTTTGCTTTGAGCATTTTGAAATATGCCATGTTGTTAACAAGATTAAAAAATGAAAGCAAAAAAAATGTGGTTTTGATAGAATTTAATTTGGCATTTATTATGGATATAGGCTTGCTACAAATCTTTGGCTGTGACTTGGAAAGAAGTACTGTCTGGGACCAAAGTCAGGGTTGTGATATAGATTGTGGATATCTCCAAAAAGCCAGAGGATAGAGGTGGCATCAAAGGGACAACAGTATTTTCTCTTGAGAGAAGCACACAACTGCCAAAGAGGAGGATCATCACAGCTGTACTAATCGGCTTTTTCCTTTCTAATCCCTCGTGTAACCTGGAACTGTGCTACTGCAGAGCTGTGCTGGCGTTACATCTAGTGAGCAGAAAGAGAAACCTCCCTCTGTTATGCTCTTGTAATGATGAAGAAACTTTGGGGGAAAGGCTCTGTAATAGTCCAGACTGCCTGTAACTGCAGGGTAAATGCTCTTTGACTGAAAAACTTTCAATCATTTAGAGTTAATTTTCCCTGCATGGATGTGAATTAACCCATAAAAATTGGAATAAGTGTAAAACATTCCATATCATGCATAAGCATTACCTTTTATGCCTTTATTTGAAAACTATGTGGATTAGATACATAAACATACTTTGATTTTTAAACCCAGATGTTTGAGGTATATACATAGAATAAAGGAAGATAAATGAACAGTAAATTCAAAAGTTGTCTGAAATTTATTCTTGCTTCAAAATATGGAAGAGTCACATGCATGTATAATGTTAAATGAACCAAATTGCTTAATGATCCTCTCAGCACATACTTGTGTAATTCAGATTTGTTCCTTTGCCTTTTCATGGTTTAGATGATATACAGATTCTTAATCTCTTCATTACATCATCAGCATTCAAGATAATGTGGTTTCGACATATCTAAAAGGGGATAAACCTAATGAAGAAAACATATACACAAGTCAAATTACATTTAGATGTTTTTGCTTCTTATCACTAGAATGAAAGGTGTAATTTAATATAGATTTTTGATTAAAAACAGATGGCTCACATCTGTTCTCAAAATGGGGAAAAAGCATTTTAATTAAATAGCATAAGTCACTGAGATATATCTGATAAGGAATAAATGCAGAATATATATATATATATATATATATATATATATAT
>NW_007730784.1:155144-160591 GCF_000696425.1 Galeopterus variegatus | reverse complement strand
GTGACCCAGGGGTCCCACATTGCAAGATGGTAGAAGCAGAGAGAGCAGAGAGAGCAAGACGGACACAGTTCATCACACACTGTCCTTTTAAAGCCCTCAGAACCATGCCCATGACCACCATTTTTAATCCATTCACTACTGCATGGTCCTCCAATCCAACCACCTCTTCAAGGCTCCACCTTTAGATTACCGTAATAGGATTTCCCACCCTCTTAACAGTCACAGTGGGGTTAAGCTTCTAATACATAAATTTGGGGGACACAATTCAAGCTTCAATGAATTTGGGGGGGACATTATTCAATCCACATAATTATGAATCCGTAATTCAATGCCCTAAGTGAATCATTGTGCAGTATATGCATGTATTGAAACAACATACTGTATTCCACAAATATGTAAAAGTAAATGCTAAAATATTTTGCATTAAAAAAACAGATGATAAATAAGCTTGTGAAAAGATGTTCCACATCATATGTCATATAGGAAATACAAATTAAAACAACAATGAAATATCACTACGTACCTATTAGAATGGCCCAAATCCAAAACACTGACAATACCAAATGCTGGTCAGGATGTGAAGCAACAGGATCCCTTATTGTCTGTAGGTGTCAATGCAAAATGGTACAGCCAGTTTGGAGGAGAGTTTGGCAGTTTCTTACAACACTAAACATATTCTTACCACATGATTCAGCAATTATGCTCTTTGGTATTTACCCAAATGAGTTGAAGACACATGTCCACACAAAATTTTGCACATGGATGTTTATAGAAGCTTTATTCATAATTGCCAAAACTTGGAAGCAACCAAAATGCCCTTAACTAGGTAAATGAATAAATAAACTGTAGACATGGAATATTATTCAGCATTAAAAACAGCTGAGCTATAAAGTCATGAAGAGACATAGAGAAAACTTTATGTTTCAATTGACACATTGATTATACATTTATGGGGTACAGTTATATTTCAGTACATGTATATGATGTATGATAATCAAATCAGAATAATTAGCATATTCATGATCACAAGAGAAAAATGCATATTGCTAAGTGAAAGAAGCCAATTTGAAAAGGTTACATACTATGTGATTCTAACTAAATGCAATTTTGGAAAAAGGCACAGGAGGAAAAAGCAAAACTACGGAGACAGTAAAAGTATCAGTGGTTCCTAGGATTTAGGGAAGAGAAGGATAAATTAGCAGAACACAGGATTTTTAGGGTAGTAAAACTATTCTGTATAATAATATAATGGTGATAATGGTGGACACATGTCATTATACATTTTTCCAACACCAATAATTGAACCCATATTAGGGACTTTGGTTGATAATGATGTGTCAATGTAGGTTTATTGATTGTAACAAATGTACCACTCTGGTGGGAGATGTTGATAATAAGGGCAGCTATGCACATGTGGGGTAGGAAATATATAAAAAATCTCTGTCTGTACCTTTTCCTCAATTTTGCTGTGAACCTAAAACTGCCGTAAAAAATAAAGTCAATTTTAAAAATAATCAAAAACTCACAAAACACAAACAGCAAGAGACTTCTCTCACTTTTTGTTCATGGAAAATATTCAGAGTTCCATCTTTGAAAATATTTTAATAAATAAAACTACAGAATAAAGAAAAACACTTGGTTTTCAACATAAATTTTATTGTAATTAAATTTTTGCCAGTTTTTTTTAAATTCAAGCATACTGTTTCTTTTACGGTTATTTCATCATGATGGAGGAGAAGATTTAAATCCCAACATAACAGATGGCAGTTAAATGATTTTTACTAACTTTTAATCATTTTATAGAACATAGAAGAGAATTAATCATGACTCTTAGTCATGGCATACTGTCATCATTGGTCGAAGCATAGCTCTCTTCTAGTTATTTATTGGCTAGTTTATTTATTTTTAGTTATGTAATGACCCACACATGAACCCACTGCCTAGCCAGAAAACAAGAATGTTGACAATAACAGGCTTGGGGGCAGAAATTGTTTCTCCACCAGGTTATTCAATTATAACTCCTAACTTATGTGCAGCAATGCAGTGCTGGATTTATTTTTGTTAGTATGGAAACGTTAAGAGCAAACAAGAATAATTTTAGATGAAGAGAGATGTCTCACAGGTAATTTGCAAGCATTCCAGCTGCTCTTCTCTTGTTTTAATAGATAATTTACATTCTGGATAGGAATGCAAAGTTTCTCGAGGAATCTTGCTTAAGAACAATGAACTGTGGTCACAGCCTGTGACTTCCATCAACATCGCATCTCACAGCAACAACTGTAAAATAAGCAAAACAATTACTTGAGGAGTGTTCAGTGGTTTTCAAGACCATAGGAAGAATGTGACGTGTCTCTGAATATTTTCCCTTTTCAGACAGCAGGTTGAGGCTATTTTCCTTTCTTTGTCTTCTCAACACAAAGTTCTTTTAGCATTTGAATACTTATAACCACAAAGCAGCCACCAGGTGATGTTTATATTAGTATTTCCAAACATAGGGAACATATGCTTGACCCCTGCCATAGACCCTATTTTTTTCAGTAGTGCTACATGTTTGTTATAGTGACACTGCCTCACTGTTGCCAGGTTTTTCTATCAAAATTGCAGAAGATGATGAGATTTTTGCTCCACCTCCTGGCACTAACTTTTAGAGAATAAAAAGCTTTCCTTTTAATTATAAGTGTCATTTGGAAAGTACAGACAGTATAGAGATGCTGTGAAAAGAAAAAAGAATGGCCTAATATAGCAATTAGAGTGGTACTGTTAAAACATGACATATCATCTATACTGTTAAAACATGTCATATCATCTCTCTCCCCTTTGATATTTTCTTTTTTCTCAGACAATAACGTCTCAGTTGTAACAAAGGTTTAAAAGAGACACTATGGTCGTATATTGCTAAACTTATCAGCCATTATGCACAGTTTGCATACTCTACGACAGCGTACTGTTAAAACATGACATATCATCTCTCTCCCCTTTGATATTTTCTTTTTTCTCAGACAATAACGTCTCAGTTGTAACAAAGGTTTAAAAGAGACGCTATGGTCGTATATTGCTAAACTTATCAGCCATTATGCACAGTTTGCATACTCTACGACAGCCACACTCTATGATGCACCAGGTGGCATCTCACAGCAGGGCCTTTGCACCCACTGTTCCCTGTCGAGGCACATTCTCACCTCAGGACCTTTGCAAGTGCTGCTCCCTTTTTCTGTTACAGTCTGCCTGCAAATAACTACCTTTATTGCTCATGCTGTCACTTTCTTCCTTAGTGTTCTAAAATATTATTACATTTCTCAAGGAAACCAGACTTACTGCCCTTTTTAAAATTTCAGTCATATCCCCACTCTCCACAAATGCAAGTTTTCTGGCTATTGTCTCTGTCCACAAATTAATTTTCTTCCTAAAATGCATTGCTTTCTAACATACAATATAATTTACGTTTTTGTTCATGGTCTCTCACCCGAGAGTAAGAATTCAGGTCTTGGCTGCAGCCCCAGTGTGAAGAAGAGTCCTGCCACATAATTCCTTACCAATACACATCCAACAAACATTATATTTTATTTTTTTAGTAGTATTTCTGTTTTGTTTATTTTTTCTTTTTCATGTGTATTGTTATTTTGTGCCTTTCAGTAAGGTAGGTGTTATTCAATTCTCTGGAAGTTACCCCCAGCCCTCTTCTTTGTACCAAAGAGGAGCAGAAGTCAGTTTTGACGAGGTGTCGGGGGCCTCTGTTTAGTCGGAAGCATTTTAAAACAGTATGATGTTTCTCTGTGCCTGATGGTTCATTATCTGGCACAACTTTTGTCAGCATATGGCAGCATGATGAAGCAACAGTTCTATAACGGAAGCATTTTAAAACAGTATGATGTTTCTCTGTGCCTGACAGTTCATTATCTGGCACAACTTTTGTCAGCATATGGCAGCATGATGAAGCAACAGTTCTATAACTGACCCCAATATGACACTGACCCCAATGTGACATCCCCACTCCCTGTATCCTGCTGTAGAAAGGTCTTTCTGCCTGTCTGATCCCTGGACCCTGGTATCTATGTTGCACAAGGTTCATGTTTTCTAGCCTAGAAGAGAAATCTGCCTAGTGTCCACATACTCTGTTGAGGCACACACCCCATGCCCAGTTTCTTTCAGTGCTTTGCTTTACATCTGATAAACAAATTGGGCTGGTTCCTGCCTAGCTGCATATCTAAAACTGTTAAAACTTCTATTGCCCCAGTCCTAAAGGTCCACCTCTTTCAACTTATGTTTTTCTCTAGGATGTTTGCTTTGAGCATTTTGAAATATGCCATGTTGTTAACAAGATTAAAAAATGAAAGCAAAAAAAATGTGGTTTTGATAGAATTTAATTTGGCATTTATTATGGATATAGGCTTGCTACAAATCTTTGGCTGTGACTTGGAAAGAAGTACTGTCTGGGACCAAAGTCAGGGTTGTGATATAGATTGTGGATATCTCCAAAAAGCCAGAGGATAGAGGTGGCATCAAAGGGACAACAGTATTTTCTCTTGAGAGAAGCACACAACTGCCAAAGAGGAGGATCATCACAGCTGTACTAATCGGCTTTTTCCTTTCTAATCCCTCGTGTAACCTGGAACTGTGCTACTGCAGAGCTGTGCTGGCGTTACATCTAGTGAGCAGAAAGAGAAACCTCCCTCTGTTATGCTCTTGTAATGATGAAGAAACTTTGGGGGAAAGGCTCTGTAATAGTCCAGACTGCCTGTAACTGCAGGGTAAATGCTCTTTGACTGAAAAACTTTCAATCATTTAGAGTTAATTTTCCCTGCATGGATGTGAATTAACCCATAAAAATTGGAATAAGTGTAAAACATTCCATATCATGCATAAGCATTACCTTTTATGCCTTTATTTGAAAACTATGTGGATTAGATACATAAACATACTTTGATTTTTAAACCCAGATGTTTGAGGTATATACATAGAATAAAGGAAGATAAATGAACAGTAAATTCAAAAGTTGTCTGAAATTTATTCTTGCTTCAAAATATGGAAGAGTCACATGCATGTATAATGTTAAATGAACCAAATTGCTTAATGATCCTCTCAGCACATACTTGTGTAATTCAGATTTGTTCCTTTGCCTTTTCATGGTTTAGATGATATACAGATTCTTAATCTCTTCATTACATCATCAGCATTCAAGATAATGTGGTTTCGACATATCTAAAAGGGGATAAACCTAATGAAGAAAACATATACACAAGTCAAATTACATTTAGATGTTTTTGCTTCTTATCACTAGAATGAAAGGTGTAATTTAATATAGATTTTTGATTAAAAACAGATGGCTCACATCTGTTCTCAAAATGGGGAAAAAGCATTTTAATTAAATAGCATAAGTCACTGAGATATATCTGATAAGGAATAAATGCAGAATATATATATATATATATATATATATATATATATAT
>NW_007730784.1:143820-154160 GCF_000696425.1 Galeopterus variegatus | reverse complement strand
TGGGATCCGAACCCTCGGCGGGAGCGCCACTGCACTCCCAAGCGGCACACTGTAGCAATGCGCCACCGGGCCGGCCCCTAAAAACAAATACATTTTTAGAACAGTATTCTTATAGGAATTATGCCATATTATAAGGGGTTTCAGAGGTTCCTTGTGAGCACTTTCAGCAATGCAGTCTTGTCCAGGTGCTGATGGGAAGTTCCCAAAATGGTACCCCCAAGTTCTAAAGAGTATGAAGTTGAGCAACTTGAGGTGACATATTTTAGCTAATTTGGGGAAAACAAGGTCCTTTGTGGGAGAAAGATTTTCGAGTAGACCTCATGATTCCTGCCTCCTGGTATTCATGTCTTTGTGTTGTCACCTTCACTTGAGCATGGCAGGACTTGTGACTTGCTTCAATTGAACAGAATATAGATGGATATGATCACATGTACATGATTATATTGTATAAAACTTCAACAGACATATTAGAAAGAGACTCTCTCCCTTGCTGGCCTGGAAGAAGCAATCTACTATGTTGGTGTCACCACATTGAGAAGGCAAGGATCTGAGTGTAGCCTCTGGCTAAAAACCAGCAAGAAACGGAGACCCTCAGTCCACAGCTTACAAATAGTTAAATTCTGCCAATGACCACACGAGATTGGAAGTCCATTTCTCCCTAGGCATATCTCAGATGAGGCTGTAACTCTGGCCAACACCTTGACTGCAGGTTTAAGACCCTGATGGAGAGGACCCAGCTAACCAAAGCCCAGGCTCCTGACCTTCAGAAGATAATAAATGAGATAATACGTGGGTGTTATTTTAAGCTTCTAAATTTGTGGCAATAATGTTATGCAGCAAGAAATAACTAGAACATCCATTTTATCTCTGTACACTTCATGGGATGCTCCTTATTATGAAAGAAATTCAAAGTTTGGCTATGATATAGCAGGAGTCAGACATAGATCCATTGGAATGATTAAGGGCGACACAGAGATGTTCAGTCTTGTCCCTTCAGGAATAGTGGTAAATAATTTGTAACACTCTGTAAAGCTTTTGCAAGAACCAATGACAATGTAAGTTATCACACTTAACAGGGTGGTACTTTGGAGGAAATCATCTCTTTTCCTCATTGGTCAACTTAACAGTACATCAAGGACAGTGAAGATACATAGGAAACATTCCTCTGCTCTGAAGGGACTGTGTGAATGCAACATCTTTGCAGGCTGCTAAGATATTTTAGTAAAATAAAGAGCACCATCTCTGAAACCAAGAGGCCACATTGATTTTAGGAGATAGCACCTTCAAGTACAGGTAGGCATGTGTTCCAAAAGTGCAGTTAATGGCAGATTACTAGGTTGAAGGCAAAAGCCTGCTATGACAATTTTAATAGTATAAATTCTTATTTGGAAGTGAATAAAATACAGAGTATAAAAATTGTGTATTAATTCATCACATATTTATCCATTGCAAGTACTTTTTAAAAAAATTGTTGCTATAATTTTTCACTTTTATTTAAAAAATTTAAAGAAATTATACCTGCAAATTATTTATTTTCTAGATTATGGAATCCATTATAAGTATGTTTTTCAGATATATGCTAATACAGATTTGTTCAATCAGGTAAAAGAGTGAGTAGTAAGCAACTGTTTGAAAATAGGAATTTTCTATATTGCCTTTTAAATTACTTTTATTTAGTTTTTATGAATTTAACTCTTTTCTTTATGGAAATATCACATCTCTAAGGTGCAATACATGATCTTCTTCTTGTCATTTTATTTTCCCTTTCTCACTTAGTGAGAATACCTACTAGATAATGGATTGATGTACACATTAGCAGCAGTGTAATTTCATAACTCCCAGCAGATAAACATTTAAGAGTNATTTTTCACTTTTATTTAAAAAATTTAAAGAAATTATACCTGCAAATTATTTATTTTCTAGATTATGGAATCCATTATAAGTATGTTTTTCAGATATATGCTAATACAGATTTGTTCAATCAGGTAAAAGAGTGAGTAGTAAGCAACTGTTTGAAAATAGGAATTTTCTATATTGCCTTTTAAATTACTTTTATTTAGTTTTTATGAATTTAACTCTTTTCTTTATGGAAATATCACATCTCTAAGGTGCAATACATGATCTTCTTCTTGTCATTTTATTTTCCCTTTCTCACTTAGTGAGAATACCTACTAGATAATGGATTGATGTACACATTAGCAGCAGTGTAATTTCATAACTCCCAGCAGATAAACATTTAAGAGTTTTCCTCTGCAATGGCAGATGGCAACAAGTTAGATACTTGTAAATTTTTATGTAGGAAATATACTGTTATGGAAACTAAAAAGAAAGAGAAAATGATCAATAATTTTATGGAGAAGACAAGAAAAACGAAGATTGAATTTTTAAAATCCAACATTGTATATGACCACAGTAGTGATTAAACTCTACTTTATAAAATATCATTCAACAATATTGGTATAACTGCACCACAGGAAAGACAAAGGTCCCACAGAGATTGAAGATGAGAGCCCAGTGCACAACTCTTAATCAAATCATCACCATCTGCTTGATCAAATCTGCTTTGACATTTGGCTTGCTATCTCCTTAACGATGAGTCTTAATGCACAGATACCTTAAATGGGGAAGAATAATGGATTTGAAGATGAAAAGGAATGCATGACCTGTGGAGAGTAAGAGTAAAGATCTATGCTTATTATTACAGTAAGCTCTTCTCCCATGTGTTTGTGATGTGTCCCAAGAATTTACTGATTTCACACAAGGCAGGAATAGTGTTCTGCATTCCTACTCCTCTGCATTACCTGTCTGCTCATAACTAATGTGTTAATTAACTGACTCACTTGCTAAATACTGACCAGAAAACACAAGAAGAAGCCTTGAGAACAGAGAATTTGGAAAATCACTTACTTCTGGGGTCTCCACAGGTACTCCCTTGCTCAGTTCCTACTTTTTCTCAGAACATATATAATCTATGTATTGAAAAGTTTAAGTTTCTTTCCTTTGTAAAAGAAAAATCTTATACCTGGATCAGAACTAGGCTAAATATATACATGTGCATAGTAAAATATATCTACAGAAATCCATGATGTTGCAGCTCTTTTGGGCTTGAACAGAACCAGAAATACAGATAACCTTAAATCCTGTAAGTTATTAAATACTTAAAAAATAACTGACAGAACCAACTCAAAGATGCCTCACAGAAGTCAAAAGCAGGAGTGCAGGGAAACTTAGGAAGAAACTGGAACCAAGCACTGTAAATCCCTTGGCTTTTCTCTCAGTCTATTTTCTCCCTGTTTTTCTATTTCTGTCTCACTTTCTCTCTTTCTATCTCTCTTTCTCTCTTTCTAGAAGGACCCTCTTTGCTTTTATAGATCACCGGGCAAAAAATGCCTGTCTGTATAGATACTGTATTTATGTGTTGTAATTCCAGACATGCAAACTGGCCAATTTTTCCTAATTACAAATCTGGGGAGTTACAGGATGATGAACCAGCTTGGAAAGCTGTCCATTACTGGCTTGATTAGAGATGGCCAAGAAGATGAGCCATGGTGAAGTATAATGCCTCACAGCAAACTTCCAGAAAAAAAGAAGCAGCCTGATGGTAGTGTAACATTAATTCATGTGTGAATCAAAAAATATCATTTCAGTGTCATAACTTTAAGTGTGAACATAGCAATTCATACATATCTCCAAGAAAGTCACATGACTTTTGGCTTCTTCATTTTCACCTTTATAAATGAGACATGTGAGTCAGGTGCAGACTAAGTTTTATCCAGAACAAAACAACTAGATAAAATTAATCATGCAATCCCTTGCCTCCATTGTCTTTTCGTTTCATACAACTGCACATTTGTTAAAAAAGAAATTCATAAAGAGATATTTACATGAAAACAGCATATAAGAAATTGACAAGATAAAGGAAGTGTCATGAAATTATTTAGATTTGTTTGAGTACCTTTAGACACTACTTTCTCTTTGGTCAATTCAAAGAAATGTGGTACATGTTTAAACTAATTGCCATTTGTTTCCAAAACTCTCACTTACTAAAATTAAGTAACAACTTCTGATACTTGGTAATTGATGTTAATTAGCAAAAGGTATGAAAGATGTCTGCTACCAGTTGTATGCTAGATCAAGCATGTACCAGATAGTGAGAGTGATTTTGCAAGTTGACTACATAAATTTACATGAATTGTATTTTAAAAACTAATAAATGCTTAAAACTATTCACATTCCAATTATTTTTCCTACATTTTACTATCACTTATGCTTGTGTTGTAAATGTGGGAGTAAGTCCCCCTTGTGGGGTCTTTAAGGATCATTCCACCATGGCTAGAGAAATTACACTCAGAGAAGCATAGGAAATTAGAGGATTAACTATACTCAGAGGTCCTAGAGACATGTATTGTACTCACAGTTCCTGGAGACTGGAAGGATGGCACACCATGCAGGGGGCCATAGGAGAGGAACTCCCAGAGAGCAGGGAGCTGAGAGAAAGGAAAGAGAGAAAGAGAGAACCCACGGGTAAATGCTTTTATTGGGGGTCAGTGCTAAAGTACACAAGAAAAATGAGCGAGGAGATTTTACTGGTGGATTTGAATGTTACTGGAGTCATAGTAAGGGGAGGTCAAGAATGGCAACTTGTGGCAGGAATCAGCCTTATGACATTGGTGTATCTGGTTGCCTGGGTGGGATGCTTAGAATCTGTGGAAATGTTGAGGCACCAGGAAAATATGAAGTTCTTACAATTTACAGAACAGTGCTCTTGAGGTTATTTTGTTTATTTAATCTACGNCCAGGAAAATATGAAGTTCCTACAATTTACAGAACAGTGCTCTTGAGGTTATTTTGTTTATTTAATCTACATGAAAGAAATAGAGGAAAATGTTGTGTTATAACACACCTCTTCCTAACTTTGCATTCAGTGGCATCATATTGGTAGGGCAAAAGTGACCATTATGCATGTATTTACACTACAGACACAGGCAAATACTACATACAAATCAGGGATTTTTGTTTTTATTGTCTGGAGAGCTGGTTGCTAAACATTTGCAAACATACTGCTGTCTGTTACTCTCTAGAAGTATGACTCATATATTCCCGGGCTTCACACTATAGTTTACTAGAGATAGAGGATAAACTGAAAACCCCCAGCACTTATCATTCTTAGTCTTTTGGATATTAGCCATCCTAACTGGAGTGAGATGGTATCTCAAAGTGGTCTTGATTTGCATTTCCCACATGCTGAGTGAGGTTAAGCATTTTTTCATGTGTCTGTTGGCCATTTGCATATTTTCCTTTGAGAAATGCCTACTCAGTTCCTTTGCCTATTTTTTTAATTGGGTTATTTGTTTTTTTTGCTGTAAAGTTGTTTGTGTTCCTTGTATATTCTGGATATTGATCCTTTGTCAGATGTATATTTTGCAAATATTTTCTCCCACTCGGTTGGTTGTCTTTTTACTCTGTTGATTGTTTCTTTTGCCGTGCAGAAGCTTTTTAGTTTGATATGATCCCATTTGTTTATTTTTCCTTTAGTTGTCTGTACTTTTTGGGTTCTATTCACGAAGTCTGTACCCACTCCTACTTCCTGCAGTGTTTCCCTTATGTTTTCCTTAAGGAGATTTATTGTTTCCAGATGTATATTTAATTCTTTAATCCATTTTGAGTTGATTTTGGTATATGGTGAAAGGTACAGGTCTAGTTTCATTCTCCCACATATGAGTATCCAGTTTTCCCAGCACCACTTGTTGAAAAGGCAGTCTCTTCCCCAGTATGTAGATTTGTTGCCTTCGTCAAAGATGAGATGGCTATAGGCATATGGATTGATTTTTGGGTTCTCCATTCTATTCCATTGATCCGTGTGTCTGTTTAATGCCAGTACCATGCTATTTTGGTTATTATAACAGGCACAGAAAGAGAAATACCACATGTTTTCACTTATTTGTGGGAGCTAAAAATAAATAAATTAATTAACACAAAAACAAATGAAGGGGGAGACAGAATAACCACAAAAATCCCTTGAACTATTTAAGTCAACTGAACAGATACGATGTGGTGGGGAGGAGAGGGGGTGGAGAGGAATGGGCAAAGGGGCATGAAAATCAACTACAATGTATATTGAGAAGTAAAACAAACAAATAAACAAACAAAACTGAAAACCTCCAAGGGCATGCTTGAAGAAAGACGTTAGCTGGAGGATATTACCTGTTTTGCTTTGCTTCTTTTGCTTGGAGATGTTGTTTACTTTTTAGTTTGCCGAGTGCTCAATGGAATGTAGTAGGAAATGAGGGACAACTGCCTGCACCAGGTTATTTTGTAAATAAATGAGATGGTTGGTGCATAGTGAATGAAACAATGACACAGAAAACACAGGAAGAGGAGCCTTGAAGATAGAGAAAAGTGTTAATAAATGTTATATTTTTTAGGAGATGAATGAACAAGGTAACTCGCCCCTCCATCATTAAGACCTGTGTTATCCAAAAGGCTTTTGGATTTGGACTTAATATACTGTTCTTTGGAGACTGGGAGTCACCCAAGACTTGGACAAATATCTACAACCAGGATAATCCATTTACATTCATCTCAAATCTATTACGGTGATTATTATTATAGATATTGCAAAACATTCATTCTTCAACACTTTTCTTTATTAGAAAACAGTTTTAAAAATCTTTAGTAAAAGACTACAAATACTTTAGAAATTACCTTATGTTTTCTTTGTCTTTCTGTAAATTATTTTAGTGTTGAAATAATACAAAATGGGGTAATATTTAGAAGCTATTAATACCAAAATCTATAAATAAAATTTTAAAATATTTTTAAATGACTAATCTTCCTGAAATGATTAAAAATACAAAATATATGCTAAGATTACATAAATTATCTTATATTCATAAAGCAATAAACTTATTAATTAATTATATTAATTTATTATATCCTAGAAATAATTACTCTGTTATAGTGAACACAAATTTGTATGTTTTATCTGATGTTATAATCAATGTATATTACAGGAAGTATCACATATAGGAACCACAGTCTAAGAAAACTCTGTTTTTTAAAATCTCCTTATGGTCTGATTTTGTGCTAGTTAAATGATTCAATGAATGGATTTAATTTTCAACCAAAGTACAGTGAAAATAATCAGAAAAGAAAGTGGATTTGTTTTCATTTTATATGTCACTGAAATGAAAATGCTGAAGTCCTGGGTAAGTGATCTCCTTTTATAAGGTTAAATATCTGCCAAGAATATTAGCTGAGTTATCTCAAAAGTGCTCTTTAAGTTCTATTGCTGCCAAAAAACAACACAAGGAAATGAAGCTGTTATTGTCTGAAAATCACAGTGTCATGACACTGAATTGCTATGATCTTATTGTAGCTCGATGTCACCACCAATTTTTATTTTAACTGATCTGATAAAACAATTTTTACTGCTACTGCTTAGTAAAATGTTTGCATTCTTGAATACTGCCCTGAAAACTGATACATACTATAAAAAGATCTTTGTCATAAGATATATTAAGTGATATGCTAGAAGTATTAGTAATGTGCCTTGGAGTATAAGGAAGGAAGCTACCTCCAGACTAAGGGAAAGCTTCACAGAAAGGCAATAATTGGTTTGAATTTTTAAGGATGAGGACATTATTAAGACAAGAATTTTCCAAGAAGAGGGAACAGGGCAAAGACAGAAATGTTCAAATAACCTCACATGGTTAGTTTAGTGTTGGAGCTCAGAAAACAATGTCCTTTACTATGGGACTTTGGCATGCTGAGTACTCTGAACTGAAGGACAGTGGAAGGGCCTCAAAAGCACTCTTTCTGACTTTCTTCCTTGCCTTTCTTTCTCTTGCTTTCCTTACTCCTCCACAGTGGGTCATAGAAACTAGAGCCCCTCACCCCCAAAGTCATCCATAAAACCTAGAAATGTTACTCTAACCTTCTCCCACATTTCTGTGTCTGTGCTGGCCATTAGGAAATTCTCTGACTTACTTTGTCTGAAAGTAGATCACAAGAAGACCTTTATTTCAGAAGGGGTCCTAACATACCCAAGAGTAAGGAATGCCACACAGAGAAGCAAAGAAGAATCCAAACAGACAGGGCTTGCTGGGTCTTCCCATAAAGTCTATAACTCTTATATCATTTCCTTTTGTCCAGTCACATTTCAACATGGCTGTCCACTCTTCCACAAATCTAAGAGTAAAAATGGACAGTTTTCCCTGGGTCTTCAGATCTTCATTCTGAAGGCTCTCATGTAACCTAAAATTTTGATTGAATAAATGCGTTATGTTTTTCTCTCATTAACCTGTATTTTGTTATAGGAGTGCAGGTCCTGATCCTTAAAATGGGGAGGAAAGGTATCTCACCCTTTCCACTCCTACAGTAGAAAAATATTCAGTGTGGCTAGCAATCAGATCATTTATATTAAAGATCCATTTACAGACATGAGGTCTTTGTATAAGGAGAGCTATTCTTCACGATTGGTGGAGTCGCCCACAGTCACTAGGAGAGCTAAAAACTAAATCAGGATCTTTGGGGAGAAGATCACAGATATATTTATTTTGAAATAATTACATAGAACATTCTGGTACTTATTGCTAACATGTAAACTTAAGTTAAAGCATTATTTTTAGCATAATGATATAAATTTTTAATGTAAAATTTCATGTTACGTTTTCACTTTATCGATGGGACAAATCTTATCTTACTGTGGCTGTGAGTGAATAAGGATATCAACTTCATATTTAAACACAAACTAGAATGTTTCCAGGTGTCCTTGCCAAGGACACGGACCCTTCCAAATGCTATATTTATGAGGTTCTAATTTCTTTACTTTAACAGCTTTATTGAGGTATAATTGATGTACAGTGAACCAGACATATTTAATGTGTGCAATTGGATGAGTTTGGGTGTATGCAAACACCAGTAATATCATCACCACAATAAAGGTAATGGACATATCCAACACCACCCTGAGACTCTGATTACTTAATTGATGTTTTTGCAAACTGTGAGTTCAATTTTAATAAATTGGTATATTTTATATTAAATTATAAATGAATATGTTACAAGATAAACAAATAAAAATCTCGTTAAAATATATTGTGAGGATCCACTGCATTTTCTATTTGGCTAGACCAGAATCCTGACCAACACACATAGAAACCAAATTAAACTAGGCCTGTACCTCTCTCCATATACCAAAGTCAAATCAAAATGCATTAAAGACTTAAATATAAGACCCAAAACTATAAAACTCCTAAAAGCAAACAGGGGAAACACAGGAAGAAGGACTGGGCAAAGACTTTATGAACATGAAGTCTTTGGGAATGCACAGGCAACAAAAGAAACAATAAACAAATGGGAGTATATCAAATTAAAAACCTTCTACACAGCAAAGGAAACAATCAACAGAGTGAAAAGACATCCTACAGAATGGGAGAAAATATTTGCAAATGATACATCTGACAATGGATTAATATCCAGAATATACAAGGAACTCAAACAATTTAACATTAAAAAAATGAATAATCCAATTAAAAAACGGGCAAAGTAGCTGAATAGACATTTTTCAAAGGAAGACCATCTGTATAAATGGCCAAAAGGCAAATGAAAAAATGCTTAACATCACTAATCATCATGATCATCATGGAAATGCAATTCAAAACCACACTGAGAAGTCAAGAAGAAGAAATAAGAGAAAAGAAGGAAGGAAGGAGAGAGATAGATACAGAGAAATGAATAAATAAATAAACAAACAACCATAATAATACCTTGAACTTTCATAGGGAGTAAACAGAACTATGGTCACTAAAGGTGGGAAAGGGGGAGGGGGAAGGGAGGGGAGTTAGGAAAAAATTGGGTAATGGACACAAAGAATAATTACATTTTGTAATGATGAATATGCCAATAATCCTGATTTGATCATTCATATTGTACACAACTACTGATAGTCAACTCTGTATCCCACAAATATGTATAATCAATTATGTTTCAATAAAAATAAATTGAAAAAATAAAGAGGGAAGTCATGACTATAAAATGTGGCTACAACTAGGAGTCCCTAATGGGCAATCATATAACCCCATCAAATTAATGATGGCAAAGGATAGTAGCATAAAGTATTAGTATGGTATTAAGATTAAAAACCAATGACTGCAATGTTAAAAAATCCACTGTTGACTTGAACCAAATAGTTATTTATAAGTATGATTTGTGAAAATAGTGCCAGAGATCAGAATATAAAGGAGGCTCTCAGAAAGAGATTAGTGTGCAAGATGTGCTTTGGGAATATATTAGGATCAACATTTGTGACAGGGAAGGTAAAAAGTAAGTTTGGGCAA
>NW_007730784.1:142739-143569 GCF_000696425.1 Galeopterus variegatus | reverse complement strand
GTCATCTCCGAGAAAGAAGCATGACATTGGGCAAGACAGCTCTCTTCTGCTGAGGCAATTTCTGAAGAGGGATGACAGCTGAGGCTCACTGGGGTGGCATTTCTGGGGAAGGAAATTCTTCATTCTTGTAGAAGGATTTGCACTATACATCAGTGTCTTCTGTGTTCACTGTTTTTCTCCTCAAATCCAATTATTCATGTAATGCTGGGAACCACTCCTCAAGGATTCTGTTGAATGAATCACACTCTTCCTGGGATAATTGAAAACAGAAGTATTAGTGTGATGAAATATAGCCCACATTGATGTAGCTGGGCTTGAGTCCCAGCTAACAATAAATAAATTGCATACTACCGCCATTTTTGTCCGGGTCCTGCTGACCCTGTGGCTGCCCCTGCACTGCTCCTCTGACTTCAGGGTTGGCATGTGCGTTCCTGAAGGTAGAAGCAGGAGGAAAATCACAGGAAATGGGCTGAGCTCTTAAAGCTGTGGTGTCTGTGAACAGGTGGCCTGCGAGACCCCAGCTCTGTAACACCATCGGACATGTGAGAGAAACTACACAAGCCCAAATGAGAGCAAGGCCTTCTCTCGACCATGGCTATTTGAGCCTTGAACTATGCAGAGCAGATGTCACCATGGAAGGGGTTGGAAGTCAAATATACCATGATCCCCCACTGGCTGCACAGCTGGAGATGGGGCTCCCCTCATCCTGGGGAACTGGAAGTCATCCCGTGTCCTACGTCCAGCTTCTAGGCCATCTAGTTCTCCACACGAGTCAGGCTATTACCTTCCAGGACCCCCTGTTGAGCAGATGAAATCCCCGTGAGCATGCC